>NC_141879.1:271623181-271926212 GCF_056163025.1 Triticum urartu | reverse complement strand
CGGTTTGAGAGGGATGTGTGTCCAAATTTTCTTCAAACATGCCAATTTCTTTACCACATCATCTTGGTGGCATAACATTACATCAACCAAGGTTTCATGTTTTTTTGATCATTTTCTTATTTCTTGGAATTAAAATGCCATGTCACTCCATGCATACGGATGCATGTGTCCATGTCATGAGACCAATATGTTTGAAAATACCTTCTAATTTACTGCAAATGGAATTAACCCGCAAACAAGTACACACATATGATTTTTCAAACCATTTTGGTTAGGCCTTGCATGTAGATGTAGTACAAATTTGAATTACGGTCATTAAATGGTTAGAAAATCACTTAAATGTCTTTAAAAGGTCAAATGACCCCTAGAATTTTCCAAAATTTCACATTACAGTTGTAGTAGTGCATGTTAGACGTAAAAAAATTGAAGGCTGTAAGACGACGCTATCTCCCGTTCGTCATCAAACATGCATTGTTCCCTCTCGGAACCACGAGCCTTCTAGTGAGTTGCTCCGGTTTGTGAGTGGTGTGTGTCCAAACTTTCGTCAAACTGGCCAATTTTTTTTACCACATCATCTTGGTGGCATGACATTAAATCAATGAAGCTTTCATGTTTTTCTGATCATTTTTTAATTTTTTGGAATTAAAATGCCATGGCACTCTATGAATGTGCCCATGCCTTGAGACCAATATGTTTGAAAATTCCTTCTAATTTACTGCACATGGAATTAACTCGCACACAAGTACACAAAAATATGATTTTTCAAACCGTTTTGGTTAAGCATTGCATGTAGTTGTAATTCAAATTTGAATTACGGTCATTAAATGGTTAGAAAATCAGTTAAATGTCTTTAAAAGGTCAAATGACCCCTGAAATTTTCCAAATTTTCACATGACATTTGTATTAGTGCATGTTAAACATAGAAAAAATTTAAAGGCCGTAAGAGGAATCTATCTCCCGTTCATCATCAAACATGCATTGTTCCCTCTCGGAACCACGAACCTTCTAGTGAGCTGCTCCGGTTTGTGAGGGGTGTGTGTCCAAACTTTCGTCAAACATGCCAATTTCTTTACCACATCATCTTGGTGGCATGACATTACATCAACCAAGGTTTCATGTTTTTCTGATCATTTTTTTTTGGAATTAAAATGACATGTCACTGCGCATGGAATTAACTCGTATAGAAGTACACACATATGATTTTTCAAACTTCTTTGGTTAGGCGTTGCATGTAGATGTAGTTCAAATTTGAATTATGGTCATTAAATGGTTAAAAAATCACTTAACTGTCTTTAAAAGGTCAAATGACCTCTAGAATTTTCCAAAATTTCACATTACAGTTGTAGTAGTGCACGTTAGACGTAGAAAAAATTGAAGGCCGTAAGAGGAAGCTATCTCCCGTTCGTCATCAAACGTGCATTGTTCCCTCTTGGAACCACGAGCCTTCTAGTGAGTTGCTCCGGTTTGTGAGGAGTGTGTGTCCAAACTTTCGTCAAACATGCCAATTTCTTTACCACATCATCTTGGTGGCACGACATTAAATCAAGCAAGGTTTCATGTTTTTCTGATCATTTTTTAATTTTTTGGAATTAAAATGCCATGGCACTCCATGCATGTGCCCATGCCTTGAGACCAATATGTTTGAAAATTCATTCTAATTTATTGCACATGGAATTAACTCGCACACAAGCACACAAAAATATGATTTTTCAAATAGTTTTGGTTAGGTGTTGGATGTAGATGTAGTTCAAATTTGAATTACGGTCATTAAATGGTTAGAAAATCACTTAAATGTCTTTAAAAGGTCAAATGACCCCTGAAATTTTCCAAATTTTCACAAGATAGTTGTATTAGTGCACGGTAAATGTAAAAAAAAATTGAAGGCCGTAAGCGGAAGCTATCTCCCGTTCGTCATCAAAGATGCATTGTTCCCTCTCGGAACCACAAACCTTCTAGTGACTTGCTTCGGTTTGTGAGGGGTGTGTGTCCAAACTTTCGTCAAACATGCCAATTTCTTTATCACATCATCTTTGTGGCATGACATTTCCTCAACCAAGGTTTCATGTTTTTCTGATCATTTTTTTATTTTTTGAAATTAAAATGCCATGTCACTCCATGCATACGTATGTATGTGTCCATGTCGTGAGACCAATATGCTTGAAGATTCCTTCTAATTTACTGCACATGGAATTAACTCGCATACAAGTACACAGATATGATTTTTCAAACTGTTTTGGTTAGGCGTTGCACGTAGATGTAATTCAAATTTGAATTGCAGTCATTAAATGGTTAGAAAATCATTTAAATGTCTTTAAAAGGTCGAATGACCCCTAGAATTTTCTAAAATTTCACATTATGGTTGTAGTAGTGCATGTTAGACATAGAAAAAAATTAAAGGCCATAAGAGGAAGCTATCTCCCGTTCATCATAAAACATGCATTGTTCCCTCTTGGAACCACGAGCCTTCTAGTGAGTTGCTCCGGTTTGTGAGGGGTCTGTGTCCAAAATTTCGTCAAACATGCCAATTTCTTTACCACATCATCTTTGTGGAATGACATTACCTCAACCAAGGTTTCATGTGTTTCTGATTTTTTTTGGAATTAAAATGCCATGTCACTCCATGCATATGTATGCATGTGTCCATGTCGTGAGACAAATATGTTTGAAAATTCCTTCTAGTTTACTGCACATGGAATTAACTCGCACACAAGTACATAAATATGATTTTTCAAACCCTTTTGGTTAGGCGTTGCATGTAGATGTAGTTCAAATTTGAATTACGGTCATTAAATGGCTAGAAAATCACTTAAATGTCTTTAAAAGGTCAAATGACCCCTAGAATTTTCAAAACTTTCACATTACAGTTGTAGTAGTGCACGTTAGACATAGAAAAAAAATTGAAGGCCATAAGAGGAAGCTATCTCCCATTCGTCATCAAACATGCATTGTTCCCTCTCGGAACCACGAGCCTTCTAGTGAGTTGCTCCGGTTTGTGAGGGGTGTGTGTCCAAACTTTTGTCAAACATGCCAATTTTTTTACCACATCATCTTGGTGGCATGACATTACATCAACCAAGGTTTCATGTGTTTCTGATTTTTTTTATTTTTTGGAATTAAAATGCCATGTCACTCCATGCTTAATTGTGTCATAGCCGTTAGACCAATATGTTTGAAAATTCCTTCCAATTTACTGCACATGGATTAAATTGCATACAAGTGCACGAAATATGAGTTTTCAAACCGTTATGGTTAGCTATTGCATGTACATGTAGTTCAAATTTCAATTGCGGTCATTAAATGGCTAGAAAATCACTTAAATGTCTTAAAAGGTCAAATGACCCCTGAAATTTTCCAAAATTTGACATGATAGTTGTATTAGTACTACAAAGTTTCTCGTTCATTTAAAACACCATCCGTTGCCACTTTTCTCCAAATTCGTCTTTCACACCTAATAAAAAATATCTACAACATCACACACATTTGTTTTCTAGGAACCGATTGCGATGAAAATATTTGGGTCTATTTAAGTCTCCCTCCTTAAGCTTCGCCAGCTCTTCTGCTCTAGTGCCGGCAACCCCCGAATCCAGGAATCCCGATCCCCATTCCCGCACCCCCTTCTTGCAGAGATGATGCCGTGGAAACGCTTCATGAAGGCCCGTATGATGCCCCCCACCCGAGCGCGGCCGCCTACGCCGAGAGTGCCGCGCATCCGCATTGAGCGCGACCGCTTTTGCCGAGACGGCGTTTGCGGCAGCCGACAGGGCAGCTGCAATAGCCGAGACAGTTGCAGCTATTGCTATGACGGCGGCTGCAAACGCCGAGAGCGTTCGAGCTGCCGTCCGTGGCACCGATGTTGCCTTGGCACGTGTCAAGGCCATCCACGCCAAGATCGAGGATGCACACGCCAAGATATTCCAGGCCACCTCGGACTCCAGCATGCAACCCACGTTTGAAAAGGCGGCGGTGGCCATGGAGCACCTGCTTCCTCTCGAGGTCGCAGAGCGAGAGCTGGAGATGCAAGAGGCGGCGGAGATCGAGGAGCCCCAGGAGGAGGAGTTGCGCATGGCCGAGGTCGAGGTAGAGAAGAGTCTGTCCATCGAGGAATCGGCGGTGGAGTACCAACCCGCGAGCTCTGGCGCAACCACTACTATGAGTACTACAACCTTTAGGGTGGTGCGGAGGACGAGGACGAGGACGTGGTCGACTTCAGCAGGGGGGGACGCGGAGTCCACCAACGGCGGCATGTCACCAGGACAAGTCATCGACGTCTCATCTCACACCGGCGATGCATAGGCCAGCGTGGCAGTGGATTTGTTAAAATTATGCGTACTTAGGCTTTGTTTTTAATGCTGGTCTTTTGTTAGAGCAATGTTTAGGTCAACTAGCTCTGTTTAATTATTAAAATTGCTCGATTCAATAAGTGTGGTATGTCTGCTGTACGCTCTTTTGTGTGCCCAAATTTGCAAGCGATGTTAAATTATACAATGATGTACCCGGGGAAATTTCCACCAAAATTTGAATTGTCAAACTCATCCCATGCGCGTAAAGCAGAAGAATCGTTTGTGATGCACACAATCGTTCAAAGTGAATGGTCTGGCGGCACAGCGCGAAAGTTTCCCTTCACATTTCCAAAATTTTGGCCTACCGCCAAAATATCTTACCCCGCCCCCCTTCCCCCCTACCCCACCCCCTTTTCTCCCCGACCACAAGTCACATTTCCCATGTTTCCTCCTTCCTTCCTTGCTTGCTAAGCTATAGCCGCTTCCTCGCTCTCGCCGTCTCGCATCCTACCGCCGGGGTCGCCATGGTATTCTTCAAAGACCTCTCCGGCGACGACTCCCTCACCACCTAGGTATGCCTCTCTTCTCTCTCTCGGGCTATGACTTGGAATGAAGGATTTTTACCCGGCGGTCGATTTGAGTCATTTCTTCCTCTTGTAGCTCCCTAGGACCATCAGTGACAACGAATGGAGCGGGGTGGCTGAAGATCTATCTGCTCATTGTCACCATCAATCTCCATGCGTGAAGCTAGTTGCATTTGATTCCATGGACAATGGGAGGAAGTTTCTGGCATGTGCAGAGAAGGTTAGACCCTCTTTTGTTGTTACAAATCATTTGTTAGATGTGATTCAGACACTGTCACGGTCCCAACCCATTCATACCATACCTTCAACCAAACGCATCCTAAGATAGTGTCACAGTTTGTACCTAATATCTTAAATTGTTGCCATCTCATCAGCAGTGCCATTAGAAAATTATTGGCACCGCTTCAGCAGTTTGTGCAGCCAACTTTGGTCCACACATCCGAGCAGCCAAGCAGTAAAATAATAAATCTTTATGGCATGAAGGAACTGGGCATCGGAGCAACTACGTGCTCCGGAGTCCGGGTCCCTGACTTTTTTTCCGCTTCATCGGCTCGCCAGTGCAGGACACCGGTGCGAGATGTAGCAACAGTTGTGTTTACCCCAGTTTTGGCATACATAGTGGACAGCCTTAGTGCTATTAATTCTATGTTACTAAATTTGTGCATGTACACACGTGTTAGTATCAATTTGCTGTCATCCAAACATTTTCGCTATATTGTTGCAGTTATATTTACCTTCCTCATAAAATGTTCAATTTGTTATTTATTGTACATGAGTAAGAACTTGTAGCGTCATTGTAGTTAATTATAGCTTCTGATGTTCCAGAATTTGGTTGTTGTCTCAGTACCAATTATTTCATTTGCACATTGATATTTTTGAGAAGATATGTCATAATTAACATTTTTCTTCAGTTTTTCAAAATAAGCATTGGTGATTTTCTATGTTGCTATAAACCCATTTCCCCTACATTTGTTACTGATCTAGTTTTAAATATTATAGGATGAACAGAAGTGTTCTTACTTGGAGTGGGTTGATCAAGAGTGGCAAAAAGTCTTTGAAGATGTGCCTAGCGAAGCTCTGGAGCATGTATGAGGAAGAGAACAGACGTAGGCTTAGAGAAACTGTTGTCAACACTAAAGAATATTTGAAGATGCAGGATAAAAAGTTGAAGGTGGAGAATGAGCTCAGGTTTTTTAAATCAGACTTTGCTAAGATGGTGTTAGCGAAGGAGGAGGCACTTTCCCAGTTGGCACGTGCAAAACAGGTTCTTACTGAACTGAAAGCAGAGGTGGATAAGACGAGCCTGGATGATCTCGATTAGGGAAATGAATATATTGTTCTTATGAAGTTGAACAAGCTATATGTTGTACTGTGTTGTTTTCATGTAGCTACCGTACTGTGATGTTATAATATATTTATGTGCCTCATACGAAATTGGCAAACAGTTGTTCAATATGAAATGTGAATTTGCTTAATACTGTAATTATTAATTGTAAACTAATAAACCTGCAAAATATGTCATGGACCTTTGCAAACGGTTCTAGCAGTAAAAGCGCTTGCGATGGATAGCCCAATGCCACACGGTTTTCTTCATCAAATCGTGTGTGATATAGTTGATAAAAGAAAACAGTTAACCAAGGCAGACTGTGTGTGATAGTTACACCTTTCACACACGAGCCTACACATAAAACTGTGTGGGATGTACGTACGAACGAAAATGTTTTCCCTGGATTGACTGTGTGGGATGTACATAAGAACGGAAATGTATTCCTTGGATTGACTGTGTGTGATATACATACCTACGGAAATGATTTTCTAGGATTCACCGTGTGGGATGTACATACCTACGGAAATGATTTTCTTGGATTATGGTGTGGGATGTACATACCTACGGAAATGATTGGGTTTCGATGCCTCGCCCGATCGCACACAGCCCCAGCCTGTGTCCTAGGAGGGCCTATCCCCGATGATTGTTGGGTCGTGTGGGAAGGACCCCCTATTACCCACACTCACTTGGAGACGGTTCCAAATGCCGTCGCGGAAAGGTGTTAAAAACCATTTGTATAGCACCGACACGTACCAGTGCCACCACCCTGGGGCGCACCCTCCTATCTTGTGGGTCCCATGAGGCTCCACCGACCTCAACTCAAACTCCATATATTCATGTTCGGGGAGAGAAAATCAGAGAAAAGGATTCATCGTGTTTTACGATACGGAGCCACCGCCACCTCCTGTTCTTCCTCGGGAGGACAGATCTGGAGTCTGTTTTGCACTTTGGGGAGGGGAGATCACCGCCGTCGTCATCATCAATCATCCCCCATCACCAATTTCATGATGCTCACCGCTGTGCGTGAGTAATCCCATCGTAGGCTTGCTGGACGGTGATGGGTTGGATGAGATTTACCATGTAATCGAGTTAGTTTTGTTAGGGTTTGATCCCTAATATCCACTATGTTCTAAGATTGATGTTGCTATGACTTTGCTATGCTTAATGCTTGTCACTAGGGCCCGGGTGCCATAATTTCATATCTGGACCTATTATATTTTCATGGATATATTTGTGTTCTTGATCCTATCTTGCAAATTATAGTCACCTACTATGTGTTATGATCCGGCAACCCCGGAGTGACAATAGTCGGGACACTTCCCGGTGATGATCGTAGTTTGAGGAGTTCATGTATTCACTAAGTGCTAATGCTTTGGTCCAGTACTCTATTAAAAGGAGGCCTTAATCCTTAGTTTGCAATAGGACCCCGCTGCCACGGGAGGGTAGGACAAAAGATGTCATGCAAGTTCTTTTCCATAAGCACGTATGACTATATTCGGAATACATGCCTACATTATATTGATGAATTGGAGCTAGTTCTGTGTCACCCTATGTTATACATGTTGCATGATGAATGCCATCCGACATAATTATCCATCATTGATCCATTACCTACGAGCTCATTCCATATTGATCTTAGCTTCGTTAATTTTCCGCTGCTACTGTTACAATTGCTACGAAACTGCTACTGTTACTTCACTGTTACTATTACTTCCATACTACTTTGCTACTAAATATTTTGCTGCAGATATTAAGTCTTTCAGGTGTTGTTGAATTGACAACTCAGCTGCTAATACTTGAGAATATTCTTTGGCTCCCCTTGTGTCGAATCAATAAATTTGGGTTGAATACTCTACCCTCGAAAACTGTTGCGATCCCCTATACTTGTGGGTTATCAAGACCCTTTTTCTAGCGCCGTTGCCGGGGAGCATAGCTCTATTCTCTGAGTCACTTGGGATTTATATCTGTTGATCACTATGAGGAATTTGAAAGATCAAAGAACCAAGATTTTTCCCTCAACTACGAAGGGAGGTAAGGATCTGCCATCTAGCTCTACACTTGATTCACCTTCTATTTTGAGTAAACTTGCGACACCTGCACATGCTATTGATTCTGATATGTCGCATGTTATTGATGATGCCACTTCTGTTATGCATGATGCTTATGATGAAACTACTTCTTTGCTTGATAATATTGTGCCACTAGGTGAATTTCTTGATGAACAACTTGCTAAGGTTAGAGAGAATGAAATTACTGAAACTGATGATATTATTGAAACTAAAGATTATGATTCTCCCCTAGATATGAATTGCCTGTTGTACCCAAGGGTTATATTATGGATGAGGAAACTGCTAGAGACTTTCTTGCTTGTAATGATAGATATGATCTTAAGAAACTGTTAGCTAAGCTGAAAGAAAAGTCTTTGAATGCTAGAATGCAGTATGACCCTAAGTTTGCTACTTCACCTATCTTTGTTACTGATAAGTATTATGAATTCTCTATCGATCCTGAGTTAAGTACTTTGTTTGAATCTGATCCTTTCTTTGGTTATGAATCTGAAACTGTTGTGGCACATCTTACTAAATTGAATGATATAGCAACCCTATTTGCTTATGAGGAAAAAATCGCTATTACTATATTCTTAAGTTGCTTCCTTTCTCATTAAAGTGTGATGCTAAGATATGGTTTAATTCTCTTGCTCCTGGTTGTGTGTGTAGTCCCCGGGATATGATTTACTACTTCTCTGAGAAATATTTCCCTCCTCATAAGAAACAAGCTGACTTAAAGGAAATATTTAATTTTGTGCAAATTGAAGAAGAGAGTCTCCCACAAGCTTGGGGGAGGCTTCTCCAATTACTTAATGCTTTTCCTAACCATCCTCTCAAGAAAAATGAAATACTTGATATCTTTTATAATGGACTAACCGATGCTTCTAGAGACCACCTGGATAGTTGTGCTGGTTGTGTTTTCAGGGAAAGAACTGTTGAGCAAGCTGAATTGCTATTGAATAATATATTGAGTAATGATATTGATTGGACACTTCCTAAACCAACCTCTAAGACAACTCCGAAGAAAAGGGGTATTCTATTTCTCAGTCCTGAAGATATGCAAGAGGCAAAGAAATATATGAAATAAAAAGGTATTAAAGCTGAAGATATTAAGAATCTACCGCCTATTGAAGAAATACATGGTCTTGATAACCCAACACAGGTAGTAGAGGTAAACTCTCTCCATAGATTTGATGAAGGTGATATTCCTCATAATAAGTCTGCTAGTCAATGCTTGGATGAATTTGATAATTTTATTGTTAAACAAGAAAACTTCAATGCTTATGTTAGTAGACAATTGAAACGTAATGCTTACATGCTTGACGACTTGGGTGATTATATGAGTAGAACTGTTAATGATCTTCAGCTTATTAGTAAACATGCTTCCATGGTTACAACTCAAGTAGAACAAGTACTTAAGGCACATGATGATTTGCTTAATGAGTTGAATAATAAGAACAGTGATAATGTTGTTAGGGTTATGACTAGAGGTGGTAAGATCCCTGTTCAAGAATTCATCCGATTAACCAGTTAACTTGCCGATTAATCCCTACTCATAGGGTCACCGAGTAGCCGATAAACCGAAAAATCATCCGATTAATTGATTAAATGGACGATTAACTTGCCGATTAGCTGATTAATCCCCTACTCGCTAGCCAACCGAGCAGCTACCAGTTAACGATTTCCTCAACAATGGGTAAGATGACCCAGGAACCTCTGTATCCTGAGGGCCATCCTAAGAGAGTCGACCAAGATTCTTAAACAACTAATACTGATGCCCTAGTCCTAGTAATAAAAAGAAAAATAAAACTGATAGGACTTTGCATGCTTCTAGTGAACCTATTATAGACACGCCTGAGAATCCCAATGATATTTATATTTCTGATGTTGAGACACAATCTGGTGATGAACATGAACCTAGTGATAATGTTAATTATGATGTTCATGTTGATGCTCAACCTAGTAATGATAATGATGTGGAGATAGAACCTGTTGTTGATCTTGATAACCCACAATCAAAGAATCAACATTATGATAAGAGAGACTTTGTTGCTAGAAAACATGGTAAAGAGAGAGAACCATGGGTTTAGAAACCCATGCCCTTTCCTCCTAAGCCATCCAAGAAAAAGGATGATGAGGATTTTGAGCGCTTTGCTGAAATGATTAGACCTATCTTTTTGCGTATGCGTTTGACTAATATGCTTAAAATGCCTCCTTATGCTAAGTATATGAAAGATATTGTTACTAATAAAAGAAAGATACCTGAAGCTGAAATTTCCACCATGCTTGCTAATTATACTTTTAAGGGTGGAATACCAAATAAACTTAGAGATCCAGGAGTACCAACTATACCATGCTCCATTAAAACAAACTATGTTAAAACTGCTTTACATGATCTTGGAGCCGGTCTTAGTGTTATGCCTTTCTCTTTGTATTGTAGACTTGAATTGAATAAGTTGACACCTACCAAAATTTCTTTGCAAATGGCCGATAAATCAACTGCTATACCCATCGGTATTTGTGAGGATGTGCCTGTTGTGGTTGCGAACGTTACTATTTTAACGGATTTTGTTATTCTTGATATTCCCGAGGACGACAGTATGTCGATTATCCTTGGTAGACCCTTCTTGAATACTGTAGGGGCTATTATTGATTGCAACAAAGCCAATGTCACTTTTCATGTTAATGGGAATGAGCATACGGTACACTTCCCGAAGAAACAACCTCAAGTTCATAGTATCAATTCTATTGGAAAAATTTCAACTATTACTATTGGAGGTTTTGAATTCCCTCTTCCTACTGTCAAAAAGAAATATGATATTATTATTGTTGGGGACATGCATATCCCCATTGAGGTAACCTAGTGTATTCGAAAATTCTCCAGTTTCATGTCATTCAGAAGAAGTTTGTTAATAAGACTTGATCAACCTTGTTAATGGATTCCTTTTGATGAGCATGAGATGGATGAATTTAAAAGGCACAACTTTCTATACCCACCTTTTTACTTTCTGTTATTTAGAATAAATAAAGAAAAAATAGTATTTTCTGTCTGTTTTCTGAATTATCCATGCAATAAAAGATGTCCCGAAAATAAAAGTTCTCCAAATGCCTTGAAAATTTAGTATGATTTTTATAGAATATTTCAGAATTTCTGGCAATGAGAACACACCAGGGGGATGCACCAGTGGATCACAAGGGTGGAGGGCACGCCCTACCCCCTAGGCGCGCCCCCTGTCTTGTGTGTCCCACGTGGGCCCCTCCACTTATTCCAGCACCCATCCACTTCGCCTTCCTCCAGAAAAAATCATCTCGTAGCTCAAACCTATGTTCTTGCTCATTTTGCTGCCTTTTTTATCTCCTTGCTCAAAGCTCCATTCGCAAAACTTCTTTGGGGGATTGTTCTTCGGTATGTGACTCCTCCAATGGTCCAATTAGTTTTTGTTCTAGTGATTTATTTATTGCAAAATTTTGCTGCTGTGGTGACCTTGTTCTTGAGCTTGCATGTCAAATTTATATGGTCTGAAGTAGTTTTGATGCATGATATAGCCTCTAGACACTTGTAGGAGTAGTTGCCATCAATTTTGTTGAGTTTGGTTCACTTTTATTTTGAGCCACTAAAAAATTCAGAAATTTTCAGAGGAAGAAAATGATAAGGAGATTGTTGAGAGGCTCTTCGAGCCGGGATTCGAAGGAAAAAGAAAATGAGGAGAAGGCGAAGCCCAAGTACAATCTTCCTCGCACCATGGAGGTTCGGCCGTGTGAATGGCCATGTGATGCATTCTTGGAGGCGGCCGGAATTTATGAGGATTTCTATTATTTGGCTGAGAATGCAGGCATCACCGACTTCCTCCGCGACCAGTGTGATCAGTACCTCCTACTCACTAATACTTTCGTGCAAAATTTTCATTTTCACGCTAGGAGATCACCACCCATGGTAGATTTTTACTTATATGATGAGTATAAGGAAATGACGCTTTATGATTTTTGTGATGTTCGCATGTTATCTTTTGAGGGCAGCGTCGAGGAACCACGTCCTAGAGATGTGGAATATTTTATTGATGTAGTTACCGTAGGGGAAAGGAGAAAGGTGTCGGAAGCGAGAGTGTCTAGTTTACATTTTCCTGTTTTGCGCTATTACTCATCATTTATGGGGATATGTTTGATTGGTCGTGGGGATAGTGGAGGCCTTAGTGCTCCTAACCTTGTTGTCGGTGTCAAAACCGGCGGATCTCGGGTAGGGGGTCTCGAACTGTGCGTCTAAGGTGGATGGTAACAAGAGGCAGGGGACACGATGTTTTACCCAGGTTCGGGCCCTCTTGATGGAGGTAAAACCCTACGTCCTGCTTGATTTATTCTTGATGATATGAGTATTACAAGAGTTGATCTACCACGAGATCGTAGAGGCTAAACCCTAGAAGCTAGCCTATGGTATGATTGTATGTTGTCCTACGGACTAAAACCCTCCGGTTTATATAGACACCGGAGGGGGCTAGGGTTACACAAGGTCGGTTACAAAGGAGGAGATATACATATCCATATTGCCTAGCTTGCCTTCCACGTCAAGTAGAGTCCCATCCGGACACGAGACGAAGTCTTCAATCTTGTATCTTCATAGTCCAATAGTCCGGCCAAAGGATATAATACGGCTGTCCGGATACCCCCTAATCCAGGACTCCCTCAGTAGCCCCCGAACCAGGCTTCAATGACGACGAATGATACCCCCTAATGCAAGGCGGGTTCTTCTCCATATTTCGAACGTTTGTAAAGTAGTGTCCGGCCCCATAAATGTTTGGACCTCTTGGCTTCTGTGCCCAATAAGGGCTATTTTCCACGTGTCGAATGAATACGAGGCGCCGGGGCATTTTTACATTCGCCCCCCTAGCCAGATAAATAAATTGTCTATTAAAAGGACGGGGATTCTCAGATCCGATCCACACCATCCTCCCCCAGCGAGAATCCATCAGAGCGTGCTTCGGAAAGATCCATTCCAGCATGGCCGACCTCCGTAGCTCCTCCTCCCGCCCCCGTAGCCCTAAGCCCGGTGATTGGGAGAGGTGTTCCTCCCACACAGTCGATTAATCAAACTACAGACTAAGGGATTCCTCCCTCCAGCATACATGGTGCCCGTTCGAGCCGGGCTTGCCACCTACAATGGCGGGGAGCAAGCGGAGAGCTTCCCCGGTCCCTCTACGGGGGAGCAGGTCTGCCTTGTTCCCTATTTATTAAGGGGACTCGGATTTCCAATTCATCCGTTCAACGCGGGCTCCTGGAGTTCTACGGCCTCCAATTACACAATTTCACCCCTGCCTCCATTCTACACATCATCGGCTATGTTGCTCTCTGCGAGTTGTTCCTGGGCTGCGAGGCTCACTTCGAGCTGTGGAAAAGGCTATTTTGCCTCGTCCCTCGCACACAGAGGGGGTCACTTTATCAAGTGGGTGGAGCCGAAATATGGCGCATCGCCAGTACCGGATACCTATCCGGTACCCCGAAGAAGTCGTCCGAAGACTGGCCTTCGGAATGGTTTTATATGGAGGACGTTCCCCTTCCGGACCCTGTTCGGCGGGGTCTTCCTGAGTTCAGCAATGCCCCTCTGAAGAAACGCTGAAGTTGGCGCCCACGGAGCCCCCAGGTGGAAGACAATGGAAGCCCTCTACCTGATGAACCGGATTAAAGCACTCGCTCAATCAGGATTGACAATAATCGAAGTTATGTCGATTTGCATAATGCGGGGAGTGCAACCACTTCAATATCGTGGGCACCCCTTATGGTGTTTTAACGGGGAGGATGATGCCACCCGTTGCGGGCGTAAGGGTCCGGACAATGTTGCCGCTTTAGCAAAAATTCTGTCCGAATTGTTCAAGGGAGAGGAAGAGGAGTTCATCGACATGAAGCCACGGGATGGATTCTCCATGTACAATCCTCCAAGCTGGGTAAGTTATATCTCCTTACTCCCATTTTTTCCGCATTCTTTGTCATAAATATTCACCTTGCCACTTTGCGGCAGGAACTGCGAAACGCCATAAAGGAGGTCAGCAGCCCTTCTCCACAACCAGAGGACCCTGACCGGGCCCTCGACTCCAGACTCGAAGAAGATCCGGTTATATTTGTGGAGCTGATAGACCGGCAGTTCTATCAGTTAAGCTGCGATGATGCCATGGTGGCCATCATAGCCGACTATCCTGGACTGCTTCCTGCATCGCACGTAAGAAAACCAAAAAATCCCAACTCCAAAAACTAGGATCCCTTGTTAGACACTTCACCTACCATATGCATATGGCGTTTTTACAGGGAAGGCATTTGGGACGCCCTGCCGAACCTGCAGCAACTCGCCAACAAGAGGCACCGAGGCCGGGCAGGCCAAAAAGGAAGGCGGTCAGGACGAAAACGCCGGCGCAAAGGTATAATAGAAACCCGCTTCGTGGTTGTCGTCTTTCTCGAAATGTAACGACGCCCGTGTTTCTTTAACAGAAAAACGCTTGCCGGAATATGTCCGGCGATGTTGCTAATCACGCTTCCACCAGTCGGGCGCCAGGACCGGACATAGAGGCGGAAGCCGATATGGGGCAGGCGCCGGATAATCCCCCTACAGAGGATGCGGATAGATTATCCGCTACAAACTTAGAAGTGGAAAGCGCCATGAATCATAGGCGCCGCCGGGCCGTACTCTGCGACGCTTGTTTCTCACCAGAGGCATTTGATGCCTTCAATTCTGGAGAGGCGTACCTCTGTGCTGCTCAAGATGGTCTAGCCAGAGCCACGGATCAGCATGTAAAGGATGTACGGGTAAGTAAATCTGACGATTTATGTGTATCAGTAGCCCCTGAGACTTGAACAGTTAGCAGAACTGATTTAATGATCATCTTTATTGTGCAGGTTCTTACAGAGAAGAATACTAGGCTATCACAGGAGCTGGAGGAATGCAAGACCCAACTGCGGGCCGCTGTTGCCACATTGAAGGAACCGAAAAAGTCCCCCGCTGGTAACATTTACTTTAAAGAATGATGGTTGCCATATAGTGTGCGGCGTGGCTGCAGATCTAACAATAGATGTTGCAGATGAATCCGGAGAAAATCCGGAGGACCAGCATGTCGTGCGACAGCTAGAGGCTGGCAAACGCGTGCTAACTGAGGTTAGGCGGGAGAAAAAATCTCCAAGACGCCAATATCAAGCTGAGCGTGGAACTAAAAGACGTTCGAGCCCAGCTTGCAGACTCCGAGAAGGAGAATAAGCGGCTTCGACGTGGCATTTTCAGTAAGTGCTTGAACGAATCCTTTTGAAGGAGTTCGGCGAAGAAGCCGGCTAACAGCGTTATGTCTGTAGGTATGCTGACGGGTCGTCCCGCGGAGGAAATGCCCGGATCTGCGGGTGATCCTCTATCCGAGCTCTCACATCTGCACGAACAAGTTCGGCAGGCGATGCAAGGTGTTGCCCAGGCCTTGTGGCCATTCGTCTCCCTACCAGAAGGTGTTGCAGAGCTTACGGAGAAGCTCAAGGGAGCGCGGCGGCGCTTCCGATTATGGAAGATATCGGCCTGCCGTCAAGGTGCTAGAGAAGCCTGGGCCATGGTGAAGACGCGGTATACCAAGGCTGACCCAAATCACATGGCCGAGGTCGGACCTGTGGGGCCCGACGGAAAAGAGATCCCCGTTAGCTTAGTTTATAGGCAAGTAGAATTAGCCGCAAAGTATTCCCAACAGGATTGTAGGCTAGACCGCCTGTTGGATGGTATAGAAGAGGAATTTAGTCAGTCTGCATGACTATGTAATTAAAGTGACATGTATAATGCCTTCTAGCCGGACTGTAGATCATTTGTCTTGGCGGACCTTTTCGCTTCAACCTCGGGACCCGATAGTCCAGAGTGTATCCGAATACCCGCTCAGTTATATAAGAACCGGGGTATGCGTGGAGATCAGGCGTAGGGGTCATTAGTGCTTGAACGGACAAGTGCCCAACTAGTTATGATATATTACATGGGTAGTAAGAAACATCTTCCAGGGAGAATAGTTCCGTTAAGGGTTCCTTTCCCTGGGTACGCATGCCCTAAGGTGCATGTCCGGACTGCGATGAGAAACGCAGGAAAAAACATCTGGGGGCAGATATGAAAATAAATAAAAATCATCTTTTGTTCACCAACCGAATATTCCCTTAAGAACGCTAGCTTTCGGCTTCACCCAGTCTGAGGTACACATCCGGCTGACCCGGCAGTAACAATCGCAGAGGTGCTCCCCTTATGCCCTAGCCGAATTAATGGGAATGTAGGGCATAAATACAAGAGCCAGGCAACCCAGCTTGGCCAAAACTTAAGTCATATCGATGCATAGAATGGCAAAAAAGGTACATTCGGAAGCGTAACACATGTGCGGGGCACGAGGCCCAGATAAATAATTAAGCTTTTGTGAAAGAAGCCACCAGGTATGATGAGCGCGGCTAGCGCATCTATAATGTGCAAGCGAGGCACAAGTTGGCCCTTGAAGGCCTAGAGAAGGAATAAAAGAAAGAGAGAAAGAAAAACAAGGCAGATAATGTATATACAAAAAATGAACAGGGGAAGGAGACGAACATAGAGTCCGGCGCTAGGCGTAGAATCTTCGGAGCCTGGCTGCGTTCCATGGGTTCGGTTTCGAGTCGATTATTCGATGCATCCCGCAGACGGTATGCTCCACCGGTCAGAACTTGGTCAATAATGAAGGGACCTTCCCATTTGGGCTCGAGCTTGTTCTTTTTCTTATCCGGCAGGTGTAGAACTAATTCGCCAACGTTATAAGTTTTGGCCCGTACTTCTCTGCTTTGGTATCTACGAGCCTGTTGCTGATAAAATGCGGAACGGGCTTTTGCCACGTCGCGCTCCTCCTCCAGGGTGTCCAGACTGTCCTGCCGATCGAGCTCGGCTTCTCTTTCTTCGTACATGCGCACTCGAGGTGAGTCATGGATTATGTCACAGGGCAAGACTGCCTCTGCGTCGTACACCATAAAGAAGGGTGTATATCCGGTACTATGGTTCGGCGTGGTCCGCAGCCCCCAGAGTATGGAGTCGAGCTCCTCTACCCAGTGCGTGTTAGACTCCGTTAAGGACCACACTAGCCTGGGTTTAATGCCGTTCATTATAAGACCGTTTGCTCGCTCAACTTGGCCATTGGTTTGTGGGTGATAGACTGAAGCATAATGGAGCTTGATGCCCATTTTGCTGCACCAGAGTTTTACCTCATCGGCCGTGAAGTTCGTGCCGTTGTCAGTGATGATGCTGTAGGGGACGCCATAACGGTGTATGACCCCGGATATGAAGTCTATCACCGGTCCGGATTCGGCTATTTTGACAGGTTTGGCTTCTATCCATTTGGTGAATTTATCTACCATGACCAGTAAGTATTTTTTCTTGTGGGTTCCCCCTTTAAGGGGTCCAACCATGTCAAGCCCCTAGACCGTGAAGGGCCACGTAATGGGGATGGTTTGGAGGGCGGTGGGTGGCATGTGGCTTTGATTTGCAAAAAGTTGGCAACCGGCGCAACATTGGACCAAGTCCTGTGCGTCTGCCCGGGCCGTCGGCCAATAGAATCCTGTACGGAAGGCCTTGCTTACAAGAGCCCGGGCTGCGGCGTGGTGACCGCCGAGTCCGGCGTGAATTTCTGCCAAAAGGTTTTGCCCTTCCTCTTCGGAGATGCACCTTTGAAGGACTCCGGTAGTGCTTTTTTTATACAGTTCTCCCTCATGGACCCTGTAGGCCTTGGATCACCGCACTATGCAGCGTGCCTCATTTTGGACCTCCGAAAGTTCCTGCCTAGTTAGGTAGGCCAGGAATGGTTCTGTCCACGGGGCTATGATGGCCATTATTACGTGGGCTGAAGGTGTTGTTTCGGTGGCAGAGCCTCCGATTATGTCAGAGTGTTCGGTATCGAGTGTTGTGGCCGGGTCCGGACTAATATTGCCGGTGTCCCCCTCCCATGCCACGGATGGCTTAAACAACCTCTCTAAGAAGATATTGGGGGACCGCATCACGTTTTGCGCCGATGCGGGTGAGGATATCCACCGCCTGGTTGTTTTCCCGAGCCACATAGTGAAATTCGAGCCCCTCGAACCGAGCTGACATCTTTAGGACGGCGTTATGATAGGCCGCCATCTTCGGATCCTTGGCATCAAAGTCTCCATTTATTTGGGATATTGCGAGGTTCGAATCCCCACGCACCTCCAGGTGCTGAATGCCCATGGAAACTGCCATCCGAAGACCATGTAACAGGGCTTCGTATTCGGCTGCATTGTTGGAGTCTGTATACAGTATCTGTAGTACGTATTGAACTGTATCTCCGGTTGGGGACGTCAGGACGACGCCAGCCCCCAGTCCAGCCAGCATTTTGGAGCCGTCGAAGTGCATAATCCAATTGGAGTATGCGCCATACTCTTTAGGGAGTTTGGCTTCCGTCCATTCGGCGACAAAGTCGGCCAATACTTGCGATTTAATGGCTCGTCGAGGTTTGTATGTTATGTCGAACGAGAGGAGATCGATGGCCCATTTGGCAATCCGGCCCGTGGCATCGCGGTTGTTAATAATATCATTGAGTGGCACCTCCGAGGCTACTGTAATCGAACACTATTGAAAGTAGTGTCGCAGTTTCCGGGATGCCATGAATACCGCATAGGCTATCTTTTGATAATGTGGGTACCGTGATTTGCATGGAGTGAGGATGGTGGATACATAATATACCAGCTTTTGAAGAGGGAATTTATGTCCGTCCGCTTCTCGTTCGACGACGAGCACTACGCTTACAACTTGATGGGTTGCCGCAATGTATAATAGCATTGGTTCGCCGATGTTTGGCGCGGCCAGGATTGGGTTGGTTGCCAGTATGGCTTTTATTTCTTCCAATCCGGCTGTGGCAGCATCCGTCCACTCGAAGTGTTCGGTGCGCCGAAGGAGGCGATAAAGGGGTAATGCCTTTTCTCCTAAGCGGGAGATAAAGCGGCTTAGAGCCGCCACACACCCAGTTAACTTCTGGATTTGTTTGAGGTCTGTTGGGGTAGCCAACTGTGACAAAGCTCGGATTTTGGCCGGATTAGCTTCAATACCTCTACTGGAGACAATGAAACCCAGGAGCTTTCCGGCTGGTATGCCGAAAATGCATTTTTCCGGATTGAGCTTGATGTCGTATGTTCGGAGGTTGTCGAATGTGAGCCTCAAGTCGTCTATCAAAGAGTCGACGTGTTTGGTTTTGACGACCACATCGTCTACGTATGCCTCTACTGTTTTGCCGATTTGTTTCTCCAGACATGTTTGAATCATGCGCTGATATGTTGCGCCGGCGTTTTTGAGCCCAAAAGGCATTGCGTTGAAACAGAAGGGACCGTATGGTGTGATGAATGCCGTTGCGGCTTGGTCGGACTCCGCCATCTTGATTTGGTGGTAACCGAAGTATGCGTCGAGGAAACACAATGACTCGTGTCCTGCGGTAGCATCAATAATTTGATCGATGCGGGGGAGGGGGAAGGGATCCTTTCAGCAAGCTTTATTGAGGTCCTTGAAATCGACACAAAGGCGCCAGGATTTATCCTTCTTTGGTACCATCACCAGGTTTGCTAGCCAGTCCGGGTGTTTTATTTCTCTGATGAATCCGGCCTCCAATAACTTGGCTAGTTCCTCTCCCATGGCCTGTCTCTTAGGTTCGGAGAAACGCCGAAGAGCTTGCTTGACCGGCTTGAATCCCTTTAGGATATTGAGGCTATGCTCGGCCTGCCTGCATGGGATTCCTGGCATGTCTGAGGGATGCCAGGTGAATATGTCCCAATTCTCGTGCAGGAACTCTCGTAGTGCGGCGTCAACGGCGGGGTTTAACTGCGCCCCGATGGAGGCTGTTTTTGTAGGGTCCGTTGGGTGGACATGGAATTTGACTATTTCATCCGCTAGTTTAAAAGAGGTGGACTTGGATCTCTTGTCGAGTATCACGTCGTCCCTGTCCACTATGGAGCGTAGCGTGGTTAATTCCTTGGTCGAGAGGGCTTCGGATAATGCCTCGAGGGCCAGTGCGGCTGTTTTGTTTTCGGCGCGGAGTGCTGTGTCCAGATCACTGGCGAGAGTGATGATTCCGTTGGGCCCGGGCATTTTGAGCTTCATGTACCCATAATGGGGTACGGCTTGGAAGATCGTGAATGCCTCACGTCCTAAAAGGGCGTGGTATCCATTGCTGAACGGGGCCACTTGAAATGTAATTTCTTCGGACCTATAGTTCTCTGGCGTACCGAATACCACATCTAGTGTGATTTTCCCAGTGCATCGTGCCTCCCGACTGGGTATGATTCCTCTGAAGGTTGTGCTACTTTGCTCAATGCGGTTCCAGTCTATTTCCATTTTTTGAAGAGTTTCCTCATAGATGAGGTTTAATCCACTGCCGCCGTCCATGAGTACTTTGGTGAGTCGAAAGCCGTCCACGATTGGACTGAGGACCAGTGCGGCTGGTGCTCGGGCTGTTCGGAATTTAGGTTCGTCACTGGCATTGAAGGTAATAGCCGTGTCACTCCATGGATTTATTGCTTCTACGTGGCAGATTTTGGCCATGCTGCGGAGTGTTCGCTTGCGCCTATTATTTGACGCGAAGGTCTCAAAGACTATTAACACCGTATTGTTATCCACGGGACGGTGCTCTGTGGTATTTGGGATAAGAAGATCCTCACCGTTTTTGGCCACCTGCCGAAGTATCCAACATACTCTAAGGCTGTGCATTGGTATTGTATCCACTGTGCTATGAATTTTGCAGGGTCCGTTAAGCCATCCCTCCAATACGGTTCCGTGCCCTTTCTTTGTAATGAACTCGGGTGTCTTATGATAGTGCACCCTTTTAACTCGGACTGGCTACGTATACGGAGCCGGATTATCCCAAAATTTCGTTTCGGTTTTCCAGGCACTTTCCATCGCACAGTACTTTCATACTATGGACGCCAAGTCGGCGAAGCGTGATATGTCACGACGACTTATGGCGTGAAGGATTCCCTTGTCCGTGCAGTTATTGCAGAAAAGTGAGATTGTGTCTTCCTCGCGGCAGTCCTTAACCTTGTTCATCACAAGGAGGAATCTGGCCCAATAATGATGTACTGTTTCATGGGGCTCTTGCCTAATGTGGGAAAGATTGTTTATGTCTGGGTGGGTGGGTGGATTTGAGTCTGGACCCCTACCCGATCTGAGACCCAGGGGCCGAGGGGTTTCCGTTCTTGGAAGTTCAGATTCCGGTATGTTGCCCGATGAATCTGGCCCGCTGCCTGACTCTAGGTTCAGGGTTTGGGTGATGTCCTCCCGTAAATGGGTATCCGGCTCAGAGAGATCAGGAATTCGGACATAGTTAGTCTTCAAGATAGAGGGAGAATCGCCGCATTGTTCCTCCACCATCGCAACATGATGGGTGACCGGTGGAGAGTTAATCTCCTTTTGATCGGGTTTAAGCCCAATCCGATCATAGTCCGTAGCGACTCCCAAGGCGGCGATGCGATCCAAGAGCTCGTTTAGGGAGGAGGGCTCCATTGGATCCATCTGCTCGACGAATTCCGAGCCGATGTGGAGGCTGTTTTTGATGACCTAAGAAGTCATCGTTGGTGCAGCGGCCGAACAGGCAGTCATGACGAAACTGCCTAGCCGGAGAGTTTGGCCAACAGCCAGAGCTCCCCCGGCGGTAATGTTGTTTTTAACAACGAGATGAGGCATCCTTCCTTACGGCGACGTCACAGAGGAACTCTCAATGAAAGCACCAATGTCGGTGTCAAAACCGGCGGATCTCGGGTAGGGGGTCCCGAACTGTGTGTCTAAGGCGGATGGTAACAGGAGGTAGGGGGCATGATGTTTTACCCAGGTTCGGGCCCTCTTGATGGAGGTAAAACCCTACGTCCTGCTTGATTTATTCTTGATGATATGAGTATTACAAGAGTTGATCTACCACGAGATCGGAGAGGCTAAACCCTAGAAGCTAGCCTATGGTATGATTGTATGTTGTCCTACGGACTAAAACCCTCCGGTTTATATAGACACCGGAGGGGGCTAGGGTTACACAAGGTCGGTTACAAAGGAGGAGATATACATATCCGTATTGCCTAGCTTGCCTTCCACGCCAAGTAGAGTCCCATCCGGACACGAGATGAAGTCTTCAATCTTGTATCTTCATAGTCCAATAGTCCGGCCAAAGGATATAATCCGGCTGTCCGGATACCCCCTAATCCAGGACTCCCTCACTTGTCATTTTGCGCCATGCTTTACTTTGTGATAGACCTTTCAGTTTAGGCGTTATGGTTGCTAGACGGTTGAGTTTAAACCGTTCAAAGGGTCCTATCTTTGGAGGTATTTATGCTTCCCGCCTTGCTAGATGCTTTGAGATACCTATAGGCATGATGAGAAAGAGGAGATGGTGCTGCCCACTATTTACCTAGACTATAACAGTATGGTAGCGCATGATTTTATTCGCTATAATAAGGAAAAGAGACTCATTTATAACCTTGTATGTAGTGAAAAGACTTGTCAGATTATTACCTTTCTTGCACCTTCTTTGTTTAATATTCATTCAGGCACATACCTCATCATGCCCAAGGACATTTATGCATACTGGGAGTGGACCGATGATGAGGACATCAATACCATTGTTACACCCACATCCCCTACTTCTATACATACTGGACCAATTACTAGAACTCACGCACGCCAATTAAATTACCAGGTACTTTCGTTTCTTGGTAACGATTCTAATGTTCATGAGAATATGATGCTGCCTAAATTGGATACATTTGTTTTGCTTACAAATGAAGGGCCTAGCTTGGACAAGAAAGATGAACCTTGGAGCAAGTTCAAGCATGGAGATGATGGCGTGCGCAAGGGGAACAAGAACGGAGTTACAAGTGATGATTCCAGGACTTTGAAGCCACCATAATGAGTGCATGAAGCCTTGGACGAAATATACAAGATGCCACTTCATAAATTTCGTCCAGAGGCTATTCTAGGTGCTGCGTCACCTTATTTTTGGGCCAGGCCCATGTAATTTCGAAATACTTGATTATAGGCTGTTTTTAGAGTCCGCATGTGTGGGGAAACAAGAGTTAGGGTTGGTTTCGGACCCCTCCTCCAAGGGCCACGAAATCCCCCCCCCCTCTCCTCCATATATACAGCCCTTAGGGCATCGTTTAGACTTTGGGTTTTGTTTAGATTAAAGTTCGCCATAGCTGCAACTTCGCGTACTTTGTTTGTGTTCAACGACCAGACAAAGGCATCACAGAACCCCACCTTGATCAATAAAGTTCTCCTCTTATATTCGCAATATCCAGATTGCGATCTCAGTCTCTTACTTGTTCTTCGTTTGCCTGCAGGAAACAGACCTTCGTGGTCAGGTTGATCGTGCTCCGGCGTGGTCAATAACCTCTCGGAGTTGGTTTAGCGATTGCTAAGGCGCGACGTCCTCGCACGTTCATAGTCGGATCGTCAAAGTCGAATTCCTCCAAAACGATAGCCACCATCTCATCGAAAGACGGGACACCTTTGCCTCTATCAACCAATCCCTAGTTCACGAGCCGGAGCCATCACCTGATCCATCAGGAGCCAGTTTATCAATGGGAGCCGGAGGAGCTCGCTAACCAGTGGAACCTCTAGGATCCTCCTCAGTACACCGGAGAGGGCTACTTTGATCCATGGGCTTAGACTAACTTAGGCCAAAAGCCTAAGCTTGGGGGAGTACGTATTTCTCACCGACATTACATTCATGTTCACACACTCACTTCAGTTGTCGGTGTTCATAGTTTTTCATTGTATTATCCATGTTAGTTTATTTCTTTTTCTTGCTTTCTTCTTGTGTGTTTGAAAAACTTTGAGAAAGACAAAATTAGTTGTAGTTTATTTCTTGTCTATGCATGCTTAGTAGTAGTATTAAAATAAAACCCCAAAAGATTTCTTGTTCTTCTTTTGCTTGTTGGGAGCTTTCCTGTGTAAATAGTTTTTCTCATTCTTGTTTTACCTTCTTCAGAAAAACAAAATACTCCAAAAACTTTTCATTGTGTTTCTTTGAAATTCTTTTCTTTTCTTTGGGGGTCGAGAGGAGAAGACCACGATGAAAATGTTGAGTGGCTCTCATATGCATTATTGTTGATCTAACAAAGAGCCCATATTACCTTGTCTTCTCCTCTGAATAAATGTTTGTAGATTCCAACTTAGTCCAATGCACACGCACTATTATTATTACCCATACAGTCGTGCAAGTGAAAGGCAATAATGACGATATATGATGAAATCATTGAGATGAGGAAAAGCTGGTATGAGCTCGACTTATCTTGTTTTTGTAAATATGATTAGTTCATCATTCTTGATTCAGCCCATTATGAATGAAACATGTTTGCAATGATAATTAGAGATTATAGTTACTCATGCCATGCTTAATTAGCTAGGAGTTTATAATGGTTTACCTTGCATGCCAACATGCTTTTAAAATGGTTGTGATGTAGTATGATAGGATGGTATCCTCCTTTGAATGATTCGAGTGGCTTGACTTGGCAAATGTTCACGCATGTAGTTGAAACAAAATCAACATAGCCTCCATGATATTTATGTTCATGGTGATTTATACCATGCTCATGTTTGCACTCAATGTTAGTTAATCTCAATGCATGTTTATGACTGTTGTCGCTCTCTAGTTGGTCGCTCCTCAATATTTTGCTAGCCTTGACTTGTAGTAAGCGGGAATACTGCTTGTGCATCCACTTCCATAAACCCAAAGTTGTTCCATATGAGTTCACCATACCTTCCTATATGCGGTATTTACCTGCCGTTCCAAGTAAATTTGCATGTGCCAAACTCTAAACCTTCAAATGATAATCTATTTTATATGCCCGGATCGCTCATGTAGCGACTGGCGGTTGTCAGTATCTTCCATGCTAGATGGGTTATTCTCACGATGAGTGGACTCCGCTCATCATTCACGAGAAAATGGTTGGTAATCGGGATGCCCAATCCCATGATCAAATGAAATCAAAATATAATTGCAAATAAAACTCCCCCATGATTGTTGTTAGTTGGACGGTACCCATTGTTTTGGACCAGCCATGGAGTGTGCTTGTTGGTGGTGGGGGAGTATAAACTTTACCATTGTGTTTGGGAACGCCTATAATGTATCTAGTATGGAAGATATCGAGATCTCTTGGTTGTTATGTTGACAGTGAAATCATGCCGCTCAAAATATTACTTATATCTATTTCAAAAACTCGAGCTCTAGCACCTCTGCAAATCCCCGCTTCCCTCTGCGAAGGGCCTATCTATTTACTTTTATTGCTGAGTCATCATCCTCTTATAAAAAGCACCAGTTAGGGAGCACCACTGTCATTTGTATGCATTGTTATTAATTGATATTGAGTATGACTGTGACTGGATCTCTTTTACCATGAATTACAGTGTCTAGTCAGTCCTTGATCTTCAGGGGTGCTCTGCATTTATGTTTTGCGGTCTCAGAAAGGGCTAGTGAGATACCATTTTGTTATATCATATTATGATTGTTTTGAAAAAGTGTGGTCATCCGAGATTTATTATTATTGCTCGCTAGTTGATTATGCCATTGATATGAGTAAATGTGAGACCTAAATGTTATCGTGAATATGGTTAGTTCATAATCTTTGCTGAAAACTTGAATGATGGCTTTACATATTTGCAACAACATGATCAAACAGAGTTTGTAAAAGTTTTTCTTTATCACTTTCAGTTTGTCAACGGAATTGCTTGAGGACAAGCAATGGGTTAAGCTTGGGGGAGTTGATACGTCTCCATCGTATCTACTTTTCCAAACTCTTTTGCCCTTGTTTTGGACTCTAATTTGCATGATTTGAATGGAACTAACCCGGACTGATGTTGTTTTCAGCAGAATTGCCATGGTGTTATTTTTGTGCATAAATAAAAGTTCTCGGAATGACCTGAAACTTCACGGAGATTTTTTTGGAATAAATAAAAAATATTGGCGAAAGAATCAACCAGAGGGGACCCATCACCTGTCCACAAGGGTGGAGGGCATGCCCACCCCCCTCGGGCGCGTCCTCCTGTCTTGTGGGTCCCACGAGGCTCCATCAACCTCAACTCCAACTCCATATATTCATGTCCGAGGATAAAAAAATCAGAGAGAAGGATTCATCACGTTTTACGATACGGAGCCGCCGCCACCTCCTGTTCTTCCTCGGGAGGGCAGACCCGGAGTCTGTTTTGGGCTCCGGAGAGGGGAAATCGTCGTCGTCATCATCATCAACCATCATCCATTACCAATTTCATGATGCTCACCGCTGTGCGTGAGTAATCCCATCGTAGGGTTGTTGTACGGTGATGGGTTGGATGAGATTTACCATGTAATCGAGTTAGTTTTGTTAGGGTTTGATCCCTAGTATCCATTATGTTCTAAGATTGATGTTGATATTACTTTGCTATGCTTAATGCTTGTCACTAGGGACTGAGTGCCATGATTTCAAATCTGAACCTATTATGTTTTCATGAATATATTTGTGTTCTTGATCATATCTTGCAAGTTCTAGTCACCTACTACGTGTTATGATCCGGCAACCCCGGAGTGACAATAGTCGGAACACTTCCCGGTGATGACCGTAGTTTGAGGAGTTCATGTATTCACTAAGTGCTAATGCTTTGATCTGGTACTCTATTAAAATGAGGCCTTAATATCCCTTAGTTTTCAATAGGACCCTGATGCCACGGGAGGGTAGGACAAAAGATGTCATGCAAGTTTTTTTCATAAGCACGTATGACTATATTCGGAATACATGCCTACATTATATTGATGAATTGGAGCTAGTTCTGTATCACCCTATGTTATACTTGTTGCATGATGAATGCCATCCGACATAATTACCCATCATTGATCCATTGCCTATGAGCTCATTTCATATTGATCTTAGCTTCGTTACTTTTTCGCCGCTACTGTTACAATTGCTACGAAACTGCTACTGTTACTTTTGCCACCGTTACTGTTACTGTTACTGTTACTTCCATACTACTTTGCTACTAAATATTTTGCTGCAGATATTAAGTCTTTCAGGTGTGGTTGAATTGACAACTCAGTTGCTAATACTTGAGAATATTCTTTAGCTCCCCTTGTGTCGAATCAATAAATTTGGCTTGAATACTCTACCCTCGAAAACCATTGCGATCCCCTATAATTGTGGGTTATCACTGTGGCAGCCAAGGAGGCCCTTGCCTCCATGTGACGCCCTCGATTCAATCGTACACTAATCATACACGCAAATGTGTACGATCAAGATCAAGGACTCACGGGAAGATATCACAACACAACTCTAGACACAAATTAAAATAATACAAGCTTTATATTACAAGCCAGGGGCCTCGAGGGCTCGAATACACAAGAGTCAGCAGAAGCCACAATATCTGAGTACAAACATAAGTTAGACAAGCCTGTCTTAAGAAGGCTAGCACAAAAGCAGCAATGATCGGAAAAGCAAGGCCTCCTGCCTGGGAGCCTCCTAACTACTCCTGGTCGCCGGCGGTCTCCACGTAGTAGTATGCATCGGCGGTGGCATCTGGCTCCTGGGCTCCGACATCTGGTTGCATCAACCAGAAAGAAGAAAGGGGGGAAAGGGGTAGCCAAGCAACCGTGAGTATTATCAACCTCGGCCAGAGATCCTTTCTCGACTCCCTGCGAGAAAGCAATCCCAGAGCCATACTATCCAATTATCATCACGATCCAATTCCCGTCACCATCCAGTTCTAGTTGTATCGATCGGGATACAACTCCAAGTGTCCATTACCGTAGGACAGGCTATCGATAGATGTTTTCTTTCCTGCAGGGGTGCACCAACTTACCCACCACGCTTGATTAACTCCGGCCGGACACACTTTCCTGGGTCATGCCCGGCCTCGGCCAAACAATATGCCGCAACCCGACCTAGGCTTAATAGAGAGGTCAAGCACGCCGGACTAAACCTATGCCCCCATGGGTCATGGGCCATCTCCCCAGGAACTCCTGCACGTTGCGAGGGCGGCCGATGAGTAGACCTAGCTACCTCCTTCAAAAAGGAAGGTGCTTACCAGTCCAACCCGGCGCGCGCCGCTCAGTCGCTGACGTCTATTAAGCTTCGGCTGATGCATACGACGTAGAACGCCCATACTATGCCCACGTGATGGTTAGTGCTATCAGGCCAGAGGCCCCTTGGATCAAATATCCAAATCGTAGTGGATTAGGAGCACGCGGTAACGAGCAGAGACTCACGATCGATGTGACCGCGTCGCCCCGTCTCGAGTACTTGCGGCAAGGGCTAAGAATGCCCGGCCACGCCTCGTAGTTATCTCGCGGGCACCCTCCAGGTCAACCCGTCTCCACATCACTCGCTATTAAGCTCGCGCGGGTACCCCTCAGGGCCCACCCGTCTTTAGTAACATGGTTCAGTGTAAAGACATAGTAACCATAGTAACTGTGTGTCTAACACCAAGGGGAAAACCCGAGGAATCACCCCGGTGAATTCCACTTGATGTTATCATCAAGGTGAACATAAGAGGATCCACCCTCGAGGTTCACACTTGAGGGGTTGCACGACAGAGCCGTAACGGAAGTGGTTAAGGAGGAAATCACCCTCGATGACCTCGACCGTATAGCTACACTATAGAGATCTCATCAGGAGTGATGTAAGAGGTTCCACCCTCGGCACTCGATCGTAACTCTGCAGAGTCGTACAACTAGGGGGGTGATGTGCGGTGTAGGGGCCTGGTCTTCGATCCCGTTGATCGGGTCTTCAATGATGAAGCAGGGGCAACAAGGACAAGGTGGGGGTCACTGATAGATCACTAACCAACCTATACTAAGCAGTTTAGGATAAACAGGTAAGGTACAACATCAGATACAAAAGCAGGTTATGCATCAGAATAGGAGCAAACAATTACAGTAGCAAAATCTAATGCAAGCATGAGAGAAAGGGAATGGGCGATATCGGGATGATCAAAGGGGGGGCTTGCTGGTTACTCTGGCAAGGAGGGGTCGTCGTCGACGTAGTTGATCACAATGGCAGCATCGGTCTCGGGGTCTACCGGAGAGAAAAGGGGGAAGAAACAGTAAATATAAAGCAACATAGCACCACAAAGCATAACATGGCAATAAGATGTGTCGGTTGTGACCTAACGTATGGCTACACGATAAAGGTGAAGGGGGAAAACAGTCGGGAATGTTTTCCCGGTTCCGGACCTGTGTCGGACAGGTGACCGGAGGGGGAAAGTTGTGTGTTCTCTATGCTAGGGATGCGTGGCGGACGAACGGGCTGCGTATCCAGATTCGTCTCGTCATTCTGAGCAACTTTCATGTACAAAGTTTTTTCATCTGAGTTACGGTTAATTTTCTATGTTTTCTAAAGTTTTAATCATTTTCTAAAATTAATATTATTTCGAAATAAAAGAATAAAATGCTATGGGTACATAGAGTGTAACCAGCCAGGATGCATGAAAAGTGGGGTCAGTCAAAGTCAACATAGTTGATGTTGACTTGGTCAAAAGTGAACAGTGCAGGAGGGTCCTATATGTCATTGACTTAGACATTTTTTTATAAAGCTGATTTTATTTAAACTAACTGTAGATCCACGCGTCACCGGCTATTAGACTAACTTAGCACTAACTTTAATCTTAAACTAAATTAGTCCTAATTAACACAAGGGCCGGCCACACACGGCCGTCGGCCGTGGCCAAGCAGGCCACACACACACCACACAAAGCACGCAACACACACAATGCTATGAGTTAATTCTATTGTTTTGTTAACACAAGATAGCATTTTTTTGATTTTTGTAGTATTTACACCATGCATAGAAAGGATTTGGTCCAGTGGGATAAAATAAAGTTTATCAAGTATACATTCTACTCATATTTTGCTTAGCCTTGTTGACAGTTGTTTAACCGTTGTTTAGAGGCTGTCTAGGAGGTTAGTCAATATAAATTTTGCAAAGCTAACTACATCTACAGTGTTAGCAGCAATACAGCAAGCAGCGACGCAAGCAGTAACTGCAGCAGCGGAAGTAGCAACGCGGCAGAGGAGCGTGCTAGCGGACGGCAGCGGGCGCGCGCAACGCAGGGACGGGCAGGGTTGGCGCAGGGCGCGGGGAGCAGGGCTGCACGGCAAGGCCGGTCGGGGCCAGACGCAGCGGTGGGCAGCAGAGCATCGCCCAGCGGCAGCGGCAAGTAGTACAGCAGGCGGAGCTGCAGCGAGCAGCACGGGCGCCCGGTGCTTGCGGTGCGTGCGGCGGGCGGGCGCAGGAGCTCAGGCGAGCAGCAAGCCGCGGCGTGAGCAGCAGCAGAGGCAGGGGCGTTGGGCGCGGGCGGCGCGATCGCGACGACTACGGGCACGAGCAAGGGCAGGGGGGCGGTGCGTGAGGGCGTGAGGACGTGGTGACGCGCGTGTGGCGGGTCGGCGAGCGTCGTACGGGGCGGGGTTGGAGCAGTAGCAGGCGAAGTAGCACTAGACCACGGCGAGGCCGGCGCGCGCGCATAGAAGCAGCCGCAGCACGCACGCACGTACGCGGCAGCTCGGACGAGCTCCGGGACAGCGGCTACCACGACGAAATCGAGAGAGGAGAGGGGGGTTTTGGAAGAGGAGCTCACAACGGTTTCAATGGAAACGACGGGGAGGCCAGAGGTGGACCGGAGACGAGGCAATCGACGACGGCGGCCGACGATGTACGCGATGAAGAAGTCGGCAATGGCAAGCGTACGAGCCGTCCTGGCTTGAGTTGATGACTGGGACGGGCGAAGCCGGCGGTAGCGGTCCTCCTGGACGTCCTCCCGCGCGTAGGCGACGATGTTGGCTGCGACGGTGACGATGGCGCGGCGACATTAGCTTCGGGTGTATGCAGGGGAGCGAGCAACGGCGCGAGGGGAAAAAAGTGGCGGCTAGGGTTCGACCGGGGGAGAGGGGAGGGGCTTGGGGTGCCCTTGTAGCCATCGGGGAGGCGGGGGATGGCTGCCACGCACGACATGGCCGGCGGATGGGCGCCACGACCCCCTGTCTCCCTGTAGCAGGTTGAAGAAGAGGGGAGGTGGGCTGGGCCGGCCATTTGGCTAGTTGGGCCAAAGTGCCAAGTAGAGTAGGCCCTTCTCTTTTTATTTAGATTTTATTTACTGTTTTCGATTTTAACTATTGTTTTCTATTTAACTGCAAGACTAAAAGAGTTTTTTTAGATATGAGACTTGTCTCATAAATCAAACGCATTATTTGTAGGAGTCACAAAAAGTTTGAGGCAAAAAAGAGTTGTCTAACCATTTTTAGAAATTGAAAAGGACAATTTAAATTGCTGCTGGACCACTAAATAATTTCCAGTGGCACTTTGGGAAACCAAAAGAGGTTGGTTCCAACATGAAGAATATCCAGGGATTATTTGCCACACTTTGAACATTTTAGTTTTCATGTTGGACCAATTTGAATTTTTGACTTTATTTGAATTTGAGTTTGAACTAAGATTTGGATCAAGCGAGGATTAGGACCAGTAATGTGATGACATGCCATCATTAGCAGAGAATTACTGTAGTTTAATTATCCGGGCGTCACACTCCGGCTCGACCATATCTGGCAGAGAGTAGGAGGGGATGGAGAGCTTCGCCGACGCCGAGCACGGGCAGCAGCCGGCTGGCCGGAGGGGAGGAGCCAGGCGACCGGATCCGTGCCGGCGCGAGCAGCAGCCGGCGGCGGTGGCCGAATCACGCAAGAGGTCTGGCCGGCGGTAGGAGGCCACGACGCCGAGGAAAAGGCCTCGCCGCCGCATTCACAGGCACCAACGCCGGCTGGGCCTCTGGCGGCGGTGCGGCGGGGAAGGTGCGACGGCTAGGGTTGCTCCCGAGCCGCTAGAGAGGCGACCCCCCCCCCCCCCCCGAACCGTCAGAGAGGCGACACGGGAAGGTGCGACGGCTAGGGTTGCCCCTGAGCCGCCAGAGAGGCGACACGAGAGGTTTAAATTGTTGATGGGGGCGACAGACAAGAAGCTCAAGCTTGAAGAGAGGAAGGGCACGCTCGAGAAAAAAAAAGTGAAGATCACCGCCAATGCGGAGGACGCCAAAATGTTGACCTTAAATGTGGACTTTTTGGATGCCGACATGAGAATGATCGTGCAATCCTTCCGCTACCAGATGTTGCAGCGGTAGAAAAATCAGTTGGCGGCGGTGGGCAATGAGGGCGAAGGCGGAGGCTGTCTATGCGGCGACGGCGACACCTTGATCCGGGAGCAGATGGCTAGGATTGCCGGTCCGGTAGGGCAGAAAATTCACGGACTGCCAGACTGATATTATTTTGGCTTCGACCATGTAAAAACAAACATACTTGTCTTTTTTTGATTGTGATCGGGCATGCGATCTGATGTTGGTGTGATCCGACACGCTGTGTGGATTGGACTAAATTTAAATCTGAAATTGCACTGGCGTACATATAGTACATGATAGCGTTCGATGATGGTCTTCTGCATCCTTGTCCACGGACTGATTCTCCTGTCCAAGAATGAATACGAGAGAAAATTTGCGGGTCGTCGTTGGAGATGCCCTAAGAACCTATCAATTTTTCTGGAAAAAAAACATAGTATCATTTTTTTGAGCTAAAGACCAGCTACACGTATCGCACCCTTCTCCCATACACCCCGTTGAAGGCCAGCAAATGCACGCCGTGCCCCACGCTTCATCACACTTCACACCTCACACGCGTACGCTTGTCTACTTCGTCCCCCTCGCCGGCGACCCAGCCATCCACTGATGGCAGCGACGGCGGCCGCTAGGGGCACCGCTTCTCGCTCCCCTCTCCTCATCCACCACCACCGACTCCCTCAGGTCGGCTGCCCCCAACCTCTCGCCCCCCATCTCATCCCCCCGGCCTCCCCTCCGCAATTGCAGGAGCATGCCTCCACCGTCTCCGGACTCGCTTTGACGCGAGCTTGAGTTTTGGGTTCTGTTGCGTAACGGAGTCCGTCTCGAACTAATTCGGGGGTTTATTGGCTTGTGGCAGGTTCCAGCCGGTGGGGGAGGTTCGTTGAGGGTGGGCGCGCTCGGGGCCGGACGGGATTGGAGACGACGGGTCCGGGTTTTCGCGCGCTATTCCTCCCAGCCACAAGACTTCTCCAGTCGGCTCCAAGGTAATTTAATGACTACTAATGGCGGCGTCTGTGAATCTGAATATTCCATTCCATGCAGAAATGGCTAGGCATTTTCCATACGAGTGATACGAAAATGGACATAGATATGTTTTGTGGCTCTGGCGAGGGTTGTAGTTTTGGTGTGATGTTGGTGACTATGTGTGAGGTGGATAAGTGGTACTAAGGGCAATTTGGTGATGGAGTAATACATGGACATGGGTTGAATGTGTGGAGTTCAGTTTGCTATTGTCTGAAAAACTTACCTTAGAGGTTTCCAATTTTTGTCCAATTGCAGATAGAGCTGGTGAATTGCCGAAATTAGTCGAGGATCTTCTCCAGACGTCGATTAGCACAGGGCCTCGAGGTGCCTTTAGGATGGCACAAGGGATCCAAGCTCTCCTTGGGGTTGGTGGGGAGTGGCTAAACGACTTCTCGAAGGTTGTTGCTCGTTTTATTCTTCTTCTGTTATTTCTGTAAATATTGGTATGAATGAAAATATAAATGCTCTTCGTACATTTAAAAAAGGTGACAAGCCACACAGTGTAGACTCATTAATATAGTTTGTTTTCTGATGCATTTGGTGGCATGTAACTAATAATACAAGCATAACTGATAATAACACTAACAAAGATGAGCACGCATGGATTCATTCAATCCTTTGTAGTTTATTCTAGTCACAATGCCATTCTCTCATTGTACATTCTAGTTTTCTCCGATCTTTTCTTTTGTTTATGTAAATAGGTTATTATGGATCAAATTTACTAACCATTGATGATAGCTTAAATCAATTGAAAACCTTTCATGAATTACTTGCTCTATACCTAATGATATAATTTTTTGAAAACAAAACTAATTATAAATTTATGAAACTCTTGTTCTGATATGGACGAAATATCTCTGCATGTGCATGCCCCACATATGTGCTTGCACAGGCGTACGCAGGCATATTGAGGACCCCCAAAGGGTCACAGAGGGCATTGATAGGTTTAACATCAAACTGCTGAAGTACTGGTGGGTTGAGTTGGGTTAGGTTGCAACTTGTAAGGATATAAGATATTGTTGTATTGAGGCCTACTCTTTATAGAAGATGGTGATGTTTGCTTTGGGTTGGTTTTGAACAATTATCAGTTTTAACTGATGCAGCTATTAGTGGTCTTGGTTGTTTCAGCAGACTTTTTTATATTACCGTGTTGTCAATCTAATGCAGACAGCTAACACGTCAGAAGGAATTCCAGCTCAGATGCGGCTTGGTTTGCTTTCTCCTCTTTACCTCAGAAGGCTTTTTGAACGCATGGGTGCAACTTATATCAAGCTAGGTCAGGTAAGGGCATGTTCATACTTTATACTACCATCAAGAGATAAGGTTTACGCCAGAATTAATAGCATGTCCTCACATGTATACCTATGCGTCAGAAAAGAAATTCAGCTGAAGCGGGTCTCAGAAAAAGGGTGTTTTGTTGGTTTCAGCTTTTTTCACGGGAAGCCACTATGGAAGCCCACCAAACAGGGCCTAAGTTGTACAACTAAGAATTCATATTCACACGCCATCCATCTAAATTTCTAATGATGGTTAGAGTTTTGAAGGGTACCATATGGAAAATTTGAGAGCACATGACCTTTTTGGGGGTGGTGTTTGGGGCAGGTGCGGAGAGGGTGTCTACTAAGTATTTTTTCTGTTCATAATCATATGCTGTGTCTGATTACTTGGCCTGCATAGTCAACTGACTGCGTGATTGTGCAGTTCATAGCGTCTGCACCGACTTTCTTTCCTGCAGAATATGTTGAAGAATTCCAGAATTGTTTTGACCGAGCACCACCTGTTCCTTATAGCGAGATCGAGTCGATATTGCGTGAGGAGTTGCAGCGGCCATTGGATAGTGTCTATGAGTACATTGATCCCGTGCCAATAGCATCTGCTTCAATAGCACAGGTTTCTGTTGGGAGCATCTGAATTGCCTTCTTCAGTCTAGCATCAAAGTATTGAGGTATCTTTATTATCATCCAGGTTCATGGGGCTAGGTTGAAGAGCTCTCAGAAGGATGTGGTGATTAAAGTCCTGAAACCTGGAATTGAAGATACTTTGGTTGCCGATCTGAATTTTATCTATCTTGTTGCACGTGTTTTGGAGTTTCTAAGCCCTGAATTAGAGAGGACATCACTGGTAAGAGATCTCTTAATCATAGTTCCACATACGTCGACATCCTTGATCTTCTTGTAGCATAAAAATATGTTAGTAAACTTGAATTCTCTCTGTTTTAAAATAACAAGCATGCAGTCTGTTTTTTTTAAATGAGGGGTAAACCTTATTTTTATACAGAATGATCGTTCAACCAAGTGGTTCTTGGATCACAAGAGACCAAATTCCACTAAAACTGAAGTTTATGTCCTTTTTAAGGTTTCATGTGTAGCATATTTATTTGGTTTTTGATTTGATTATGCAGCTTGCATACTTACCAATGAACAAACTTGCTCCGATGAGCATATGCTTGTTTTGTTTTGAAAAGGCCGAGCCAAGATACAATGATGTAGATTGGTACGAGAGTGAATTGGTCACTGCGATAGAGTGATTGCATTTAGGTATATCAAACAATACACTTTACATCAACAAATCCAGAGTACTGCCATTAATCAGAACATTACAATGAGTTCTTTTTTTCCGAGAAAGTTACGTAAATTTGTGTCCAGAAAGAATCTGATTCTGCAAATAACTCACACACTATAGTATTTTGTGGTTCATGCATGTCAAAATAACAGATAGCTTTGTGAAAACATCTTAGACATGTTCCTGTATTTTTGGAGGTCAACATTTTGTGATGCCGTTGAGTTAGATAATACAAACTGGAAGTATATATTACTCAATTCTGAGATGCACTGTAAACAAAAAAAAGGATGCTCTATATATTCTTTTCTTAGGTAGCTATCATCAAGGACATAAAGGAATCAATGCTTGAGGAAGTTGATTTTAGAAAGGAGGCTGTAAATATGGAGGCTTTCCAGAGATACATCGAAGCAATGGGATTTGATAGGCAGGCCAAATCTCCATTTGTGTATCAGCACTGCAGCACAAAGCGTGTCTTAACTATGGAAAGATTGTATGGCGTTCCACTCACCGATCTTGATTCTATAAGGTCTCTTGTTCCTGATCCTGAGTTGACTTTAGTCACTGCCCTCAATGTCTGGTATGTTTCACTTCCACCAGCTGCCTCGGTTTATCTTCTGGTATAACAATTGATTTGGATAATTATGTGGTAGTAGTCAAATCTTGGTATAAGCATATTGATAGATCCACTTAATGTGTAGGTTTGGAAGCTTGATCTCATGTGAATCCTTCCATGCGGATGTGCATGCAGGAAACCTATGGTTACTTCGTGATGGGCGTGTTGGGTTTATTGATTTTGGTATGCTTTAAGACTTAAGTTCCTCCTACAGTGATCTTACTATTGCCATTTAGCGGGCATTATGTTCTCATTGGAATTTATGATAGAGTCTTTACTTACTCGTTAGCATTTAGCCATAACATCTTGTCAACAAAGTATAATAATATTAGTTAATACTTAACAGGAATTGTTGGTCGAATATCCCCAAGGACTTGGGCTGCTATGGAGATTTTTTTGGCTTCTTTCGCAACTGAGGATTACAATGCTATGGCATCGGCCCTTTCCGAAATGGGTGCTACAGGGAATGATATAGATGTTGACTCCTTTGCAAAGGACTTGCAAAAGATATTCTCGTCGCTACAGGTAATGTCTACTGAAGGGCACAAGTATACTTTTTATCACCAACAGAAGGATACTTGATTTGATATTCAAAAAGCTCGATCAGCCTTATTGATTGTGGATGGTGTGCTTTAATGAAGAAACATCCTGCCAAAGTCCCAAAAGTATAAAACTCTATGCCAGAGCAGACCTGGCCTGAATACTTGTGGCAGCTCAGTTTGGATTTAGGTAGCTTATGTGGAGCAACTAATGTGGCTAGCCTTGTAGTGTATTTCTTAAGTATTTGACATCCCACTGTACTAGTTTATTTTATGGTGCACGATTCTCATGCATTTTTTTTTTTGTGAAGCAGGAGTTGGATACTGAAATTATAGTGGCAGCTGCAAGAAGTTCTGATGCTACAGCTGTATCTGCTAATGTTGTTGTAGACGAGAGGCGGATGAATGCACTGTTTCTTGATCTGGTGAGCTTCTTGATTTTCTGATCCTATCTAGAGAACACAATGTAGAACTACAAACAAAATGTTCAAGTAGAGTTTTATGAAATGCCATTCCTCCCGCTGCTAGTATTCCTTATTGTGAGACATTTTCTGCTATAGTCAATAGTTAGGGAGATATGCAGTAGGCGTATTCTTGTTCTATTTTTTTTTTTTTTGAAACTCGATCAGTAGGCGTATTCTTATCTTTTGGACTGCAGTTCAAAATGGGTTAAGATCCTCTGTTTCATACTCCAAACTGCTAAGTCCAAACCACAAGCTCAACAAGATCGGGCGCAATTTCAACTGGCACAATGACATTGACAGCACGTCGGGTGGGCTGGTCAACTAGCCCACGGTCTGTCGCTCGAAATCGCTTGGCCGCCTTGGCCTTGCTGGTCTGGAGAAATTTGGTCAGGCGCTGAGGATGAGATGGCCTTGGTTCCACTGGACCAATCCCGAGCGGCCGTGGGTGCGCTCCACCTTGCCATGTGATGATTCAGGCATGGATATTTATAGGCACCGACCACTATCACAATTGGAAATGGCGCAAAGACTCTGTTCTCGCATGACAACTGGAGAGGCAAAGGTCCGCTCAAGTCTTACGCCCCTGAGCTGTACAGAAGCGCCACTAGGAGGCAACGGTCAGTTATGAAGGGGCTTCAGGATGATAACTGGATTCGAGCCGTAGCACGCATGCACAGCCTGTCCCAGCTATACGAGTTTGTCAACCTTTGGACTTTGTTGGCTCACATGAACCTTGACCCTGATCGGTATGACATCATCTCCTGGAAATGGACTTCCAGCGGCGTCTAACTCTCCGGCCTCCGCCTATGCTGTTCAATTCCACGGACCTCACCCCAAGTTCCTTTCCACGAAGATCTGGTTGGCGTGTGCTGAGCCAATATGCAAGTCCTTCTCCTGTCTCGTTCTTCACGGTAGAATCTCATTGCCAACATGCTTGCCATCCGTGGGTGGCTGCACAACCAGATCTGCAAGCTATCTCTGCGTGCCCCTGAGACTGCCGTGCATCTCTGCAAAGACTGCTCCCTTTCCCAGGCTGTCTGAAGCAACATTCAAGCTTGGACTGGTGAGATCATCCAGGCTACTACCGTGCAGGGCACAACTCAGGGGGGTCTTAGATTGGTGGAGATCATGATTGAAGCTGCACCGAAAGAGTTTAAGAGGCGCAGGAGTGGGAGACCTCTCTACACGATTTGGAACATCTGGAAGGAAAGAATCGTCACACTTTTAATAGGATCCGCCTAACCCTCCTGGAGGTCACCACGCTGGCCTTCAAGGGCATAAAGCAGCGTCACATGGCATTTGGCCACGCAAGGACAAGTGAGGGTATCGGTTAGACTCGGGTTTTTTCCTCATGTTTTTGGAGTTCTGATGAGTCCCTTCACAATCTCATCACATTTCTGTACAAAAATCTTCTATTCGTCTAATATGAAAAGGCAGCGCTCCTGGCGGTTTCTTGAAAAAAAACTGCGAAGGTAGGTATGGGTTCCTTCCTTTTGGCTTTCAGAGTTACTCCCTCCGTTCCTAAATACAAGTCTTTTTAGAGATTCCAATAGACTACATGCGGAGCAAAATGAGTGAATCTATACTCTAAACTACGTCTATATACATCCGTATGTAGTCCATATTGAAATCTCTAAAAAGACTTATATTTAGGAACGGAGGGATTATATTGTTCTATCCTTTTTATTAATGTCCTTTTAAGCCGGATAAAAGATGCCATTCTGAGATGCACATGTTGTTTAATAATCGAGTATCAAGTTGCAGATTTGAATCCTGAGCAGGATATATTGTTCTTGGAGAACAAAATAAAGTAAACTAACTTTTTTGTTCTTGCATCTCCCAGGTAAGGGTTAGCGAGTCATATGGGCTGAGATTTCCTAGGGAATTCGCTCTTCTCATGAAGCAGCTTCTTTATTTTGATCGGTACACGAGGCTGCTGGCTCCCAGCATGAACATGCTGCGAGATGAGAGGATTAACATTACTTCCAACAAGCAGACCAGAAGAATGAATTGATTCTATCTTCCATCATTTGAGGAATTGGTGCAAGACCTGGACAAGTGACGTGAGTTGTGACAAGCGTATGTAACCATGCTAGAACTGTATATAATTTAATACGACCAGCATAAAAGTGAATCAGGTAAGAGGAAAATAACACTGGCTCCTGTTGTGGAACTTAAGGCATCTTGGAGCGGAAATTGCTTTTGGATCTCGGGCTCCATGGAGACTGGAATTTGAAAATTATAAAATTATAATTTTCAAGTTTTCAAAAGTTCTGAATATATACACACCTACAATGGGATGTATACTACTGCTCTGTTCACTTATGTAAAACGTTTTTGACGTCCATGTACAAAATCAGGCACGTAATGTTTTTTTTTCACTTTTCAGTTATACCCCTCGGCGCCACACCACTCTCTTAGTCTCTCTTGTTCGCCTCTAAATCCCTAGCTCGTGTCCGACGCTTCCCCTCTAAATCCCTAGCTCGCCTCATACGCTTCGGTTGCCACATTGTCTCTGCTTCTACCTTGCAATTATGCTCATCATTCAAATATTTTATGCCAAATATTTTATTAAATTCTTCTTTTATCAATTGATCATAATTTTTTGATCCATCATTTTTTAAAAAGACATGACAAAGACACAAAATACGATGCAACCTTACTTTTTTTTGTAATTTTTTTTATAAACCAAACTAGTGATAAAATAAGAAATTAAAAGATTCAGTTGCAAGATTTAAAAATATACCTTCAAGCTATCACTTCCCCAGCAACGACGTCAGAAAAGAGCTTGATGTACTACACATCTTATTTTTGTAGACTCGTGTTGGGCCTCCAAGCACAGAGTTTTATAGGACAGTAACAATTTTTCCTCAAGTGGATGACCTAAGGTTTATCAATCTATGGGAGACGTAGGATGAAGATGGTCTCTCTCAAACAACCCTGCAATCGAATAAAAGAAATCTTTGTCCCTAACACACCCAATATAATAGAAAATTGTATAGGTGCACTAGTTCGGTGAAGAGATGATGATACAAGTGTAGTATGAATAGGAAATAGTAGATATAGGTTTTTGTAGTTTGAAAATTAAAAAAAATAGCAATGTAGCAAGTGATAAAACGGAGCACAAACGGTATTGCAATGCTTGAAAACAAGGCCTAGGGTTTATACTTTCACTAGTGCAATCTCTCTGCAGTGCTAACATAATTGAATCATATAACAATCCCTCAACGTGCGACGAAGAATCACTCCACAATTCGTATCTAGCGGAGAACATAACATAAAATTGTTGTACTGTACAAAACCACCTCAAAGTTATCTTTTCCGATCAATCTACTGAGCCATCCCTATAAGTGTCACAAACAACCCTAGAGTTCGTACTTAAATAACACCATATGATAGACATCAACCAACTATAATGTCACTTAGATACTCCAATGTGACGCCCCCGATTTAATCGTACACTAATCATGCACGCAAACGTGTACGATCAAGATCAGGGACTCACGGAAAGATATCACAATACAACTCTAAAAATAAACAAGCCATACAAGCATCATAATACAAACTAAGGGCCTCGAGGGCTCGAATACAAGTGCTCGATCATAGACGAGTCAGCGGAAGCAACAATATCTGAGTACAGACATCAGTTAAACAAGTTGCTATAAGATGGCCAGCACAAACTGGGATACAGATCAAAAGAGGCGCACGCCTCCTACCTGGGATCCTCCTAAACTACTCCTGGTCGTCGTCGGCGGCCTGCACGTAGTAGTAGGCACCTCCGGTGTAGTAGGAGTCATCATCGACGATGGCGTCTGGCTCCTGGGCTCTAACATATGGTCACAACAACTGGGTATAGAAAGGGGAAAAGGGGGGAGCAAAGCAACCGTGAGTACTCATCCAAAGTACTCGCAAGCAAGGATCTACACTACATATGCATTGGTATCAATGAAATGGTTAGCATCTGTGGACTGAAGTGCAGAGTGCTGGAATGAATAGCTAGTCCTATCGAAGACTATGCTTCTGACAACCTCCATCTTAAAGCATATAGAAGAGAGTAGATAGTAAGTTCACCAAGTATCATCGTATAGTATAATCCTACTCGGCGATCCTCTCCTCGTCGCCCTGTGAGAGAGCGATCACCGACTTGTATCTGGCACTTGAAAGTGTGTGTTTTATTAAGTATCCGGTTCTAGTTGTCATAAGGTCGAAGTACAACTCCGGGTCGTCCTTTTATCGAGGGACACGACTATTCGAATAGATCAACTTCCCTGCAGGGGTGCACCACATTACCCAACATGCTCGATCCCTCTGGCCGGGCACACTTTCCTAGGTCATGTCCGGCCTCGGAAGATCAACACGTCGTAGCCCTACCTAGGCCTAACAAAGAGGTCAGCACGCCGGTCTAAATCCTATGCACGCAGGGGTCTGGGCCCATCGCCCGTTGCACACTTGCACGTTGCGTGGGCGGCCGGTGAGCAGACCTAGCAACCTTCATTACAAAGGAAGTTGCGTTACGTGGTCCAACCCAGCGCACGCCGCTCAGTCGTTGACGTCTAGGAGGCTTCGGCTGATACCACGAAGTCGAGTGCCCATATCTGTTCCCGCGTAGTTGGTTAGTGTGTATAGGCTCGTAGCCAGACTCAGATCAAATACCAAGATCTCATTAAGCGTGTTATTTTGAAGTAACCGCGGGCGCCGACCAGGACCAGGCCCACCTCTCTCCTAGGTGGTCTCAACCCGCCTTGTCGCTCCGCCACAAAGAGCCACACAGAGGGCCGTCGGGACAAATGTCCTTTCAGCCCCCAATCCGTGAATCACTCATGGGTACTCTACGAGTCAACCCGACTTTAGTCACAACATGTATCATATATTATTTATATAAGTATATACTCGTGATCACGGCCCGATAGTATAGCATGGCAGACGGACAAGAATGTAGGGCCAGTGATGATAAACTAACATCCTATTCTAAGCATTTAGGATTGCAGGTAAAGATAACAACAGTAGTAGCAAAGACAGGCTATGCAGCAGAATAGGATTAACCGAAAGCAGTAACATGCTACACTACTCTAATGCAAGCAGTAGAGAGAAGGAATAGGCGATATTGGGTTGATCAAGGGGGGGGGCTTGCCTGGAAGCTCAGTCCAGAAGGAGGGGTCGTTAACACCGTAGTCATACTGGGTAGCAGCGGCGTCGGTCTCGGTGTCTAACGAGAGAAGAGGGGGAAGAAACAATAAATATAATGCAAACATATGCATGATGATGCATGACATGACAATGAGCGGTGCTAGGTGTGCCCTAACGCGGTAGTAGGTGATACCGGCGAAGGGGGGAAACATCCGGGAAAGTATTCCCGGTGTCTCACGTTTTCGGATAGATGGACCGGAGGGGGAAAGTTGCATGTTTGCTATGCTAGGGACGGGTGGCTGACAAACGGACTGCGAATTCGGATTCATCTCGTCGTTCTGAGCAACTTTCATGTACAAAGTATTTTCATCCGAGCTACGGATTATTTTATATTAATTTTTAAAGATTTAAATCATTTTTAGAATTAACAGAATTAATTTAATTAGAAAATGTAATTACGACGTCAGCATGATGTCAGGGTGATGTCAGCAGTCAACTAGTCAGTTGACCTAGTCAAACTAATGTGTGGGTCCCACTGTCATTGTAAAACTAACTAAATAGAGTTGATTAGTTTAACTAGTGATTAGGTTAATCTAAACAAAATTAATTAACTTGATTAATTCTTTAATTAATTAATATATTTTTATTTATTTTCCCTTTTTTGTTCTAAACAGTACATGGGCGTGGGCCCCTCGTGTCATTGGTAAAGGGGGCTTAACGGGCGCGGGGGGGGGGGGGGGGGGGGGGGTTACGGGCAGCGGGCGGAACGTGTTATGGGGCGGGCGGTGCCAGGCGGCCGACGGGGCAGCCCCGGGCACGCGGGCGACGACTGCCGGGGTGCGGCGGGGTGAGGCCACCGCGGCAGGGCGGGGCAAGGGGTAGGAGCAGGGCTCGGGCGCCGGAGCGCCGGAGGTGGCCCGAGCGTGGCGGTGTCGCCGATGCAGGGGGTGCAGGAGCAGGGCGAGGTCGACACCGGCGGTGGGGCGAAGGCGAGGCGATGCACGAGTGGGCACCAGGCGAGCAGTGGGGCCACGCGAGGCCGCAGCGGAGCAAGCAGCAAATGGCCGCAGCAGGCGGGGCCGGCGAGGCTGCGAGCGGGTTAGGCACGGTGACGGCGAGCGCAATGGCTGGCCTGGACGGCAGGGGGCGCGAGCGGGGCGCCGGTCTAGGCGCAGCGCGGGGAGGAGGTCACGGTCGTGAGCGCGTGCGCGTGTGGAGAGCGGCGACCGCGACGACGGGGACGGGGAGAAAGGTAGAGGCCGGGGGCTTCACCGTATTTGTGTAGGGGAGTGGCAGTGGCTCGAGGAGGAGGACGGGGAGGTGGCGTCAGTGGAGCCGGTGATGGCGAAGGACGTCGGCGTCAGGGCGCTCAGGCGCTACGTCATCGGCGACGGTGGCTGGAGCCAGACGCGGGGTAGGTAAGGTGACGAGGCAGTCCGGCAGGGAGGTGGCGCCGGCGAGGTGGTGGTGGGACGAGGCGGCGACGGTGGGCACCGACGGCTTCGGGGGCGGAGCGAACGGTGGTGAGCGCAGGGCGCTACCCTGATCTGGATCGGGATGAGGGGTAGAGACGAGGGAGGAAGTGAGGAGGATCTGGGCTAGGGTTTGGTGGTGGGGAGGCTGAAGTAGGCCACTTAGGTGGGCCGACCTGGCTGGGTCGTGGCCTAGTTGGGCTGGGGGGGCTTTTTATTTCTCTTCTATTCATTTTATCTTTTATTTTCTGTTTTCTTTTGACTTTCAATTTATATTAATTTTGTAAAAATATAATTTCAACTCCTAATTTAGCATTGCCACTAAACCCACTGTCATAAATTTTTTAACCCAGAAAAAATAGTTTAATACTCCCTCCGTTCCTTGATATAAGGTGTATAGATTTTTTAGAAAAAAATCGAAATATAAGGTGTCTTGCGTTGCACCACTCGTTTGAATAATTTTTTTTAGGGATTTGATTACATTTACTTATATTAGGCAAACTCCTCTATTTTCTCATGTCAATTAGTCAGGTGTAATCTCGCCCAAAACTTGTGAAATTTTCACTCCATGTGCGTTCTTTAATTTTCATGCCAAAAACTATACACCCTATATTTAGGAACGGAGGGAGTATTTTATATAATACAAAAGGCATTTAATTAATTGTTTTATCTATAGTTTTATTTATTTTGAACAGTTAAACATTTTTTCAATAGTGTGGATTCTTCGCCATAATTACCTACGCATTATTTGACACAACCCGAACATTTTAGTTTTAATGTTTGAAAACTTTTATCATTTGACTTCAATTGAAATTTAGATTTGAACCGGTTTTGAACTAACGCGAGATTAAAAACAATAACCGAGGTGACATGGCATCATTTACCGGGGATCACTATAGCTTAATTATCCGGACGTCACATCCAATTTCACCACAAGTATCCGTGAGTTGATTATTCGATATGCATCAAACAACTTCAGATTCATAATATTCAATCCAATACAACGAACTTCAAAGAGTGCCCTAAAGTTTCCACCGGAGAAAGTAGGATGAAAACTTGCATCAACCCATGTGCCTAGATTACCCCAATGTCACCGAGGGAATCCGCAAGTTGATTACCAAAACATATATCAAGTGAATCAATAGAACACCCTATTGTCACCACAGGTATCCACATGCAAGACATATATCAAGTGTTCTCAAATCCAAAATATTCAATCCGATAATAGTGAAACCTCAAAGGGAAAGACTTAATCATCAGAACGAGATAGAGAGGAGAAAACACCATATGATCCAACTATATTAACAAAGCTCACGGTATATCAAGATCGTGCCAAATCAAGATCCCAAGAGAGAGAGAGAGGGAGATCAAACACATAGCTACTGATACATACCCTCAGCCCCGAGGATGAACTACTTCCTCCTCATCATGGAGATCGCTGGGATGATGAAGATGGCCTCCGGCGATGATTTCCCCCTCCGGAAAGGTGCCGGAACAAGGCTCCATATGGGATCTCTTTGGTACAGAGGCTTGCGGCGGTGAAGTCGAAGTTCTAGGGTTATTTCTGGGGGTTTCCCTATATATAAGAATTTTCAGAGTTGGAATCACGCGAGAATGAGCTAAGATGGGACCACAAGCCACCAGGCCACAGCCACCCCCTGGTCGCGCCCTGGTGGTTTGTGGGGGCCTCGTGGCTCTTCTGGTCCTCCACGAAGTTTCGAGGGTCTCTTTGGTTCTGAAAAAAATTGTTAAAAAGTTTCGCTGCATTTAGACTTTATTTGTTATGGATTTTTTGTAAAATAAAAAACAAGTAGAAAAAAACAACTGGCACCGGGCACTAGGTCAACATGTTAGTCCATGAAAATCATATAAAAGTGCACCAAAACCATATAAAATTATTGTAAACATGACATGAATACTTCATAAATTATAGATACGTTGGTGACGTATCAATTGCTTAAAGATTAAGTACCTCAGTTGGAAGAAGGTTTTACTTATTGTCCCTGGAGGAGATGAAGAGATTGTTGTAAATTGTTAGAAATTATTTTGTTGTAAAGGTTACACAAGACAATTTCATGATTGTTGTAAATAAACTATTGGGCTATAAATTTTGAAATCGTTTCAGAAAACGAACATAATTGTGGATTTTATAAATGATATAGATTGAGGCTTGAGAAGTCCTCAATAAAGTATAATCTTTATTAAGAAAAGTTTATTGATAAACTATGGTGTAATTCCAAATGATATTAACTATGTAGAGATATAGTAAATAGACTATATGGAGATATAGTGTTACTATGAAAATGGACTATATAGAGATATAGTGTTACCGTAAATGTAACATAAGAATTACACATGATAACCAAAATTTTACCGAAACAAATAAAATTAGGATTCGAAGAGTATCAGATCCAGTGACGAAGGCTCTACCACTAGCAAAGCATGAAAAACACCAGGTAGCCATGGGTGTAAGATAAAACATGCAACTAGATTATTGACTCTGGTGCAAGTGGGAGACTGTTGGAAATATGCCCTAAAGGCAATAATATTTATATTATTATATTCCCATATTGATAATTATATAGTTTATATTCTATGCTATAACTGCTATGATCCTGAAATATGCGATTCAGTGCAAAACTCATATGCGTGAGTGGAATGATAAACGGTTAAATAAAAGATTCCTAGTCTTGCCTCTAGGGCTAGCTCAAGTGTTGTTGGTGATCATGTTTTCCGGATGTTAGAATATCGTTAAATGTTAAACGATGGTCCTAAAGCAACATTGAGATCATGATGTTGGAAGAACGATTATATTGATTCGACCCAAAATTGTCTGTTATGAACTGAGTTAATATCATCTATATTCAATTGTAATAACACATAGTGTTAATGTGTGATTTTGCTCCTTTGACCATGAGAGTATCGTAGTCACTTCTTACCATACGGTGGAATTTGGGGTTGCTTAAACGTCACCTGTAACACGGTGATCATAACGACAACTTTCAGGCTCATCGGAAGGTTTGACAAGGGACTAGATAGCTCGAGAGTGGGATTTGCTCCTCAGATGATAGAGAGATATTCTTAGGGCCCTCCCGGTGTGATGGAATCCATCATCGTCTGGCCAGACATAGGTGACTATGTCACTGTGATGCCGAAACACAACAACGAGTAAGAAGAACAAAACCGGTAACAAGGATAATGGTATAGTGAGCATGTGATGACTTAGGAGGATACCGATGCATCTCGGATTTTCTAAAGTATCATGAAGCAAAGGGAACATCACATGATAACCAAAGGTCTACTCGAGTATCATTCATGTGCTCGTAGGGATTAATAAGGACGTCCATGGTCCCATTGTTGGTCCTTGAATGAAGGGGTTTCGTTCATGTCTATTAGTTACCAAACCTACGAGGTCAGAAGCTTAAGGAAATCATGATCTGCTGAGTGTTAGTAGGACATGAGTGATGAGAATATATTTGTGGAAAGTTGTCCAAAACAAACCGATAATTCAAAGAGAGATACAAAGATATCAAATCATGCATATAAGAATTCAGAGAAGATTCAAATAATATTCATAGATAAGCTCATCATAAATCCACAATTCATCGGATCTCGACAAACACACCGCAAAAGAAGATTACATTGGATAGATCTCCAAGAACATCGAGGAGAACATGGTATTGAGGATCAAAGAGAGAGAAGAAGCCATCTAGCTGAAGGAAATATGCCCTAGAGGCAATAATAAAGTTATTATTTATTTCCTTATTTCATGATAAATGTTTATTATTCATGCTAGAATTGTATTAACCGGAAACATAATACATGTGTGAATACATAGACAAACAGAGTGTCACTAGTATGCCTCTACTTAACTAGCTCGTTAATCAAAGATGGCTATGTTTCCTAACCATAGACAAAGAGTTGTTATTTGATTAACGGGATCACATCATTAGGAGAATGATGTGATTGACTTGACCCATTTCGTTAGCTTAGCACTCGATCGTTTAGTATGTTGCTATTGCTTTCTTCATGACTTATACGTGTTCCTATGACTATGAGATTATGCAACTCCCGTTTACCGGAGGAACACTTTGTGTGCTACTAAACGTCACAACGTAACTGAGTGATTATAAAGGAGCTCTACATGTGTCTCCAAAGGTACATGTTGGGTTGGCGTATTTCGAGATTAGGATTTGTCACTCCGATTGTCGGAGAGGTATCTCTGGGCCCTCTCGGTGATGCACATCACCTAAGCCTTGCAAGAAATGCAACTAAATGAGTTAGTTGCGAGATGATGTATTACGGAACGAGTAAAGAGACTTTCCGGTAACGAGATTGAACTAGGTATTGATATACCGACGATCGAATCTCGGGCAAGTAACATACCGATGACAAAGGGAACAACGTATGTTGTTATGCGGTCTGACCGATAAAGATCTTCGTAGAATATGTGGGAGCCAATATGAGCATCCAGGTTCCACTATTGGTTATTGACCGGAGACATGTCTCGGTCATGTCTACATTGTTCTCGAACCCGTAGGGTCTGCACACTTAAGGTTTCGATGACAGTTATATTATGATTTTATGAGTTTTGATGTATCGAAGTTGGTTCGGAGTCCCGGATATGATCGCGGACATAACGAGGAGTCTCGAAATGGTTGAGACATAAAGATTGATATATTGGACGGCTATATTCGGACACCGGAAGTGTTCCGAGGAAGTTTCGGATAAAACCGGAGTACCGGAACCCCCCGGGGGGTTAATGGGCCTCATGGGCCTAAAGTGGAGAAGAGGCGGGGCTGTCAGGGCAGGCCGCGCGCCCCCTCTCCCCCTAGTCCGAATTGGACAAGGAGGGAGGGGCGGCGCCCCCCTTTCCTTCCTCTCCTCTCTCCCTTCCTCCCCCTCTCCTATTTCGACAAGGAAAGGAAGGGGAGTCCTACTCCCGATAGGAGTAGGACTCCTCCTGCGTGCCTCCTACTAGGGCCGGCCACACCCCCCCTTGGCTCCTTTATATACGGAGGCAGGGGGCACCTCTAGACACACAAGTTGATCCACGTGATCGTTTTCTTAGCCGTGTGCGGTGCCCCCTTCCACCATAATCCTCAATAATATTGTAGCGGTGCTTAGGCGAAGCCCTGCGATGGTAGAACATCAAGATCGTCACCGCGCCGTCGTGCTGACGGAACTCTTCCCTGACACTTTGCTGGATCGGAGTCCGGGGATCGTCATCGAGCTGAACGTGTGCTAAAACTCGGAGGTGCCGTAGTTTCGGTGCTTGATCGGTCGGGCCATGAAGACGTACGACTACATCAACCGCGTTGTGCTAACGCTTCCGCTGTCGGTCTACAAGGGTACGTAGATCACACTCTCCCCTCTCGTTGCTATGCATCACCATGATCTTGCGTGTGCGTAGGAAATTTTTTGAAATTACTACGTTCCCCAACAGTGGCATACGAGCCTAGGTTTTATATGTTGATGTTATATGCACGAGTAGAACACAAGTGAGTTGTGGGCGATATAAGTCATACTGCTTACCAGCATGTCATACTTTGGTTCGGCGGTATTGTTGGACGAAGCGGCCCGGACCGACATTACGCGTACGCTTACGCGAGACCGGTTCTCCCGACGTGCTTTGCACAAAGGTGGCTAGCGGGTGTCAGTTTCTTCAACTTTAGTTGAACCGAGTGTGGCTACGCCTGGTCCTTGCGAAGGTTAAAACAACACCAACTTGACAAACTATCATTGTGGTTTTTGATGCGTAGGTAAGATTGGTTCTTGCTTAAGCCTGTAGGAGCCACGTAAAACTTGCAACAACAAAGTAGAGGACGTCTAACTTGTTTTTGCAGGGCATGTTGTGATGTGATATGGTCAAGACATGATACTAAATTTAATTGTATGAGATGATCATGTTTTGTAACCAAGTTATCGGCAACTGGCAGGAGCCATATGGTTGTCGCTTTATTGTATGCAATGCAACTGTGCTGTAATGCTTTACTTTATCACTAAGCGGTAGCGATAGTCGTGGAAGCATAAGATTGGCGAGACGACAACGATGCTACGATGGTGATCAAGGTGTCGCGCCGGTGACGATGGTGATCATGACAGTACTTCGGAGATGGAGATCACAAGTACAAGAAGATGATGGCCATATCATATCACTTATATTTATTGCATGTGATGTTTATCTTTTATGCATCTTATCTTGCTTTGATTGACGGTAGCATTATAAGATGATCTCTCACTAAATTTCAAGATAAAAGTGTTCTCCCTGAGTATGCACCATTGCCAAAGTTCGTCGTGCCCAGACACCACGTGATGATCGGGTGTGATAAGCTCTACGTCCATCTACAACGGGTGCAAGCCAGTTTTGCACACGCAGAATACTCAGGTTAAACTTGACGAGCCTAGCATATACAGATATGGCCTCGGAACACTGAGACCGAAAGGTCGAGCGTGAATCATATAGTAGATATGATCAACATAGCGATGTTCACCATTGAAAACTACTCCATTTCACGTGATGATTGGTTATGGTTTAGTTGATTTGGATCACGTAATCACTTATAATATTAGAGGGATGTCTTTCTAAGTGGGAGTTCTTAAGTAATATGATTAATTGAACTTAAATTTATCATGAACTTAGTACCTGATAGTATCTTGCTTGTTTATGTTTGATTGTAGATAGATGGCCCGTGCTGTTGTTCCGTTGAATTTTAATGCGTTCCTTGAGAAAGCAAAGTTGAAAGATGATGGTAGCAATTACACGGACTGGGTCCGTAACTTGAGGATTATCCTCATTGCTGCACAGAAGAATTACGTCCTGGAAGCACCGCTGGGTGCCAGGCCTGCTGCTGGAGCAACACCAGATGTTATGAACGTCTGGCAGAGCAAAGCTGATGACTACTCGGTAGTTCAGTGTGCCATGCTTTACGGCTTAGAATCGGGACTTCAACGACGTTTTGAACGTCATGGAGCATATGAGATGTTCCAGGAGTTGAAGTTAATATTTCAAGCAAATGCCCGGATTGAGAGATATGAAGTCTCCAATATGTTCTATAGCTGCAAGATGGAGGAGAACAGTTCTGTCAGTGAGCATATACTCAAAATGTCTGGGTATAATAATCACTTGATTCAATTGGGAGTTAATCTTCCAGATGATTGCGTCATTGACAGAATTCTCCAATCACTGCCACCTAGCTACAAGAGCTTCGTGATGAACTATAATATGCAAGGGATGAATAAGACTATTCCCGAGCTCTTCGCAATGCTAAAAGCTGCGGAGGTAGAAATCAAAAAGGAGCATCAAGTGTTGATGGTCAACAAGACCACTAGTTTCAAGAAAAAGGGCAAAGGGAAGAAGAAGGGGAACTTCAAAAAGAACAACAAGCAAGTTGCTGCTCAAGAGAAGAAACCCAAATCTAGACCTAAGCCTGAAACTGAGTGCTTCTACTGCAAGCAGACTGGTCACTGGAAGCGGAACTGCCCAAGTATTTGGCGGATAAGAAGGATGACAAGGTGAACAAAGGTATATGTGATATACATGTTATTGATGTGTACCTTACTAGAGCTCGCAGTAGCACCTGGGTATTTGATACTGGTTCTGTTGCTAATATTTGCAACTCGAAACAGAGACTACTGTGACGCCCGGATAATTAGGCTACAGTAATCCCACGTTAACGATGCCACGTCACTCCGATTACTGTTGATAATTTCGCGTTAGTTCAAAATCATTTCAAATTCAATTTAAAAATCAGGCAAACAACAAAAGTTTTCAAAAATTAAAACTATAATGTTCAGAGTGAGCCAAATAATACATAAGTAATTATGGCATTGGAACTACACTTTTATAAAATGTTCAAATACTCTAAAACGATTTAAACAGTAGCAAAAACAATTATTTAAATGCTTCTAAAATGATAAACTATTACAAACTAATATATTTAGTTGCCAAGTTAATTGTGGCAGTGGTATAATTCCTATTACCAATTTAGGGATCATTTTGTACTTTACAAAACTAAAATACAATGAGGAACGAATTAAAACAGAAGAGGATAATAAATAAAAGAAAAGAAAATACAAAACAGAAAACAAAACTAACAAAAAAAAGGAGAAGCAGACCCCCCCGGGTCAGCAGACCCAGCGGACCGGCCCATTCGCCCTCCAGGCCCAGCCGGCCGGCCCACTAACCCCCCTCCTTATCCACTCCCTCACCCGAACCCTAACCTAAACACCCACCCACTCGCCCCACTCCACCCCCCCCGCTGGATCTGGATCGGGAGGACTCCCGATCCCCTCGCCCCTGCACGCCGACGCCGGCGCCCGGAGCTCCCACCCCGCCGGCCTGCTTCCTCTCCACCGCTCGTCCCCGACCTCCCCTCAACCCCCGCTGCCCCGTCCCCTACGCTCCCTCGGTGAGGCCCCGGCCTCCTCTTCTCTCCCCGTCACCGTCGTCCGCCCCGTCGCGCCGACTGGATCGCCGAACGGCACCATGGCCACCGCACCGCACTGCCTCCCCTCCCCCCCCTCGTGAGCTCCCCCCTCTCCTTCCCCGTCTTCCTCGCGCACGCGCGCGCCTGCCAGACTCGTCGCGATGCTGCTTCGCTTGAAGAAGCCGCCTCTGCAGCCCGCCTCCGGCCACCCTGGACTCGCCGCGACGCGAGCTCCCCGTCTCGCCCACCTCGCCCGCGGCCGCTGCCACTACCGCTGCAGCGCCGCGCTCAGCGTGCCGGCCGCCCCTTTTCCCCCTGCTCCACCCCGCCGTATCCCATGCCCCCCTGCTTGCCGCTGCGCGCCCCTCCCCCTGTTTTCACCTCTGCCTCGCCGCGCGAGCACGTGGTGCTCCGTCCCAGGGCCGCGCCCCTGATGCGTCCGCGCATCGCCACCCTGCGTGCCGTGCCTCGCACCGTGACTCCCGCTGCCGCCCGAGGCCTCGCCGCACCCGCACCTGCTGCCGCTCACTGCTCCGGCCACCTCGGCCATGGCCTCGCCCCTCTCCTGGCGTCGTCGCTGGCCGTTGGCCGCGCGCGCCCCGCGGCCTGCAGCCGTTCCTGCCGGCCCCGCCGTTCGCCGGCGCTGGCCGCCTCTCTCCCCGACCCCATCGGCGCCCGCACGCCCAGCCGGGTGTGCCCTCGTGGCTGCGCCCGTGCGCCCGAACCCCCTGTGCCCGTTAAGGCCTGGGCCACTGGACAACGGGGCCCACCCCAGAACGTATAAAAAAAATATAAAAATAAAATAATAAATAATAAAATTAATTAATTAATTAATTAACTTAATTAATTCTGATTAAATTAAGTAATTAAGATTAATTAACCTAATGACTGATTAACCTAATTAACTGTTAGTTAGTTAGTATGTCAGTGGGGCCCACCCCCCTAATTAATTTTGACTAGTTTAATTAAAACTGTTTAATTAAAATGTGTCTCTGACCAGTGGGACCCACTGGTCAGGTTGACCAGTCAACCCCCGTTGACTGCTGACGTCAGCATGACATCATGCTGATGTCATAAATTCATTTTCGAATTAATTTAAATAATTAATTATTCTAGAAATTAATAAAATCTTTAGAAAATCATATCTTTTAATCCGTAACTCGGATTAAATTATTTTCAACATGAAAGTGGCTCAGAACGACGAGACGGATTCGGATACGCAGCCCGTTCGCCCGCCACGCGTCCCTAGCATAGTGAACCTGCAACATTTCACCTCCGGTTCATCTGTCCGAAAACGCGAAACACCGGGGATACTTTCCCGGATGTTATCCCCCTTCACCGGTATCACCTAATACCGCGTTAGGGCACCTCTAACGTTGTTACTTGCCATGTCATGCATCGTCATGCTTTTGTTTGCATTATATTTATTGTTTCTTCCCCCTCTTCTCTCGCTAGACACCGAGACCGACGCCGCTGCTACCCAGTACGACTATGGAGTTGACGACCCCTCTCTCTTGCCAGAGCAACCAGGCAAGCCCCCCCTTTGATCACCAGATATCGCCTACTCTTCTCTATACTGCTTGCATTAGAGTAGTGTAGCATGTTACTGCTTCCCGTTAATCCTATCCTGATGCATAGCCTATCCTTGCTACTACTGTTGTTACCTTTACCTGCAATCCTAATGCTTAGTATAGGATGCTAGTTTATCATCAGTGGCCCTACATCCTTGTCCGTCTGCCATGCTATACTATCGGGCCGTGATCACTCGGGAGTTGATCACGGGTATATACTATATACTTTATACATGATACATGTGGTGACTAAAGACGGGTCGGCTTGAGGAGCACCCGCGAGTGGAGTTTTGAGGCGGAGCGGCAGGGCAGGTTCCGACCACCTAGGAGAGAGGTGGGCCTAGCCCTGGTCGGCGTTCGCGGATACTTAACACGCTTAACGAGATCTGGGTATTTGATCTGAGTCTGGCCATTTGGTCTATACACACTAACCATCTACGCGGGAGTAGTTATGGGTATCCCGGCGTCGTGGTATCAGCCGAAGCCTTCGTGACGTCAGCGACTGAGTGGCGCGCGCCGGATTGGACTGGAAGGCCACTAGGCTAGGTCTGCTTTCGGCCGCGTTCGCAACGTGCAGGTGTGCTAAGGGCGATGGGCCCAGACCCCTGGGCGCTTAGGTTTAGACCGGCGTGCTGGCCTCTCTGTTGGTCTAGGTGGGGCTGCGACGTGTTGATCTTCCGAGGCCGGGCATGACCCAGGAAAGTGTGTCCGGCCAAATGGGATCGAGCGTGTTGGGGTATGTGGTGCACCCCTGCAGGGAAGTTAATCTATTCGAATAGCCGTGATCTTCGGTAACAGGACGACTTGGAGTTGTATCTTGACCTTATGACAACTAGAACCGGATACTTAATAAAACACACCCTTCCAAGTGCCAGATACAACCGGTGGTCGCTCTCTCACAGGGCAACGAGGGGAGGATCATCGGTTAGGGTTATGCTATGCGATGTTACTTGGAGGACTTCAGTCTACTCCCTTCAACATGCTGCAAGACGGAGGCTGCCAGAAGCGTAGTCTTCGAAAGGATTAGCTATCCCCCCTCTTATTCTGGCTTTCTGCAGTTCAGTCCACCGATATGGCCCTTTACACATTTACCCATGCATATGTAGTGTAGCTTCTTGCTTGCGAGTACTTTGGATGAGTACTCACGGTTGCTTTCTCCTTCTTTCCCTCTATCCCTTCTACCTGGTTGTCGCAACCAGATGTTGGAGCCCAGGAGCCAGACGCCACCGTCGACGACGACCCCTACTACACCGGAGGTGCCTACTACTACGTGATGCCCGCTGACGACGACCAGGAGTAGTTAGGAGGATCCCAGGAAGGAGGCCTGCGCCTCTTTCGATCTGTATCCCAGTTTGTGTTAGCCTTCTTAAGGCAAACTTGATTAACTTATGTCTGTACTCAGATATTGTTGCTTCCGCTGACTCGTCTATGATCGAGCTCTTGTATTCGAGCCCTCGAGGCCCCTGGCTTGTAATATGATGCTTGTATGACTTATTTTATTTGTAGAGTTGTGTTGTGATATCTTCCCGTGAGTCCCTGATCTTGATCGTACACGTTTGCGTGTATGATTAGTGTACGATTGAATCGGGGGCGTCACAAGTTGGTATCAGAGCCGACTGCCTGTAGGAATTCCCCCTTCCACACTCCTTGGCCGAAGTCGAGTCTAGACATTGCAAAACTTTTACTAACATGGCTGTGTGCCTTACGGGTCCACGTTGCCATCTGGGTGGTATTAGGATCTTTTACTCCTCGATCCTTACTCTGGGACTCTGAGCTCTCTTCTACTCGGGTTAAATGAATTTTGCTAAATCTAACATTAGGATCTCGTTATCACTTTCACCCGGAGAGCCCCATATTACTGATGATCGTCTGCTGCACGTGAAGACCCTGAAGATACTCTCCGCTGTTAACCCGAGAACTTGTGTTCATCGCGTTTGCAATTCCCCTTCCACCATCAACCCTTATGGATAACTACTTGCAGTTGTTATTCTTACATTCATCCCCAGTTGTCTTGTTATTACAAGATACCCCGAAATACTCGTCGATGTTTCGATAATCCTTTAAGCTTACTGCCTTGCAGTTATTTGTCACCTGAATACCCCTATGGAAAATTCTCACACTCATCGAGTATCCGCTCATCCCCCAGTTGTTCATGTGTTTCACAATGGTCTTCGAAATACTATTCGATCTTCCGAAAATCCCGAGCAGCCTATTGCTCTTGAAATTCTTGCTTTCTTAAATTGTGGTTAATCCGATAAGTTTCGTAATCTTATTGGCCTCCCTTGTCTTTATCATTTTAAGTTCGTTGATTCAATATGTTGAGGATGCCCGCATTCCTCAGTCGAATCCTAGGATTCATCCTTCCGGCTCAGACGTCATTTGGATATGAGTTGGTTTTTGACCAATCAATGCCTTGGTCGTTTATGCTTCTAAGTCTATTGAACTTATTCATTTTTGATCAGAACGGTTGCTTCTGATCCCTTGATTTGGGAATCATAAAATTTCTTTGCATTAAGCTTTGAATTAGTCAGTTGTTTCTATAATCCGATGCCTTGGCATTCCTTCTTCCTTTGATTGAGTACCGATACTCACATCAGCCTCGTTGGGGACCGCCATACCCATTGCCGGGTTATCTACCGACAGCGTCCTTCATAATTAATCCCCTTGTGAGTTCTTTTGCCGATACATAATGCCTTTGGTAATTTGTATCCTCTCCTTTTGCCAACCATGCTCTGCTTTCAAGCTGGTAATATTTACTCTCAAAGCTTGCGGTATATGTTTCCACGATACCCTGACGGGTTGAACCTATGCCTTCCTTAATTTGTGTGACCTCAAAAGTTATGCGGGTTATACCCTGCTGATGCTTCGTCAGATAACTTTTCAGCACTACAACTTCGAAAAGGGGAGGTAAATGTAAGGTTATGCATTGAAGAAGTGGGAGTCGACCTTGAGCTTTGTGTTCATGCCCATGGACGCGATGTATATCTTATCATTAAAGCTTCTCTTAAATTAATTACTTCCTTGGTATAAGTTCATATTATATCTGGGATCTGGCCTTTTACAATCATGGTTTCGACCATGTTCTCTTTTAGGTACCGTTTCTCGTGCAAGTTTAAGCACTTGTCTTCTGCAGAGCAATACCCCAGTCCAACCTCTACTTTGATCTGCCGTTGAGTATTACCCCCCTGGTATCTCGAGGGTACCACGGGATACATAACTTCTTATGAGTTCTTCATCAACTAATATTCTTGCCGATTCCATTTTTCCAACGGGTTCTCAGTTGTTAGAACCCCTCAAGGACACCGACAACTAAATTGAGTCCGCACTACGATTCAACAACTCTTGGTAACCTTCATTACTTACGAGTCTGAACTCGATCTCGTCATTCCGAGCCTACTCGGCTATATCTTTATCGTGCCAAATTTTAACTGTGCTACCCGGTCCTTCTTCCCGTAGCACAATTATCTGACAATGAGCTAGCTTACGTCGATTTTCCTCATCATATCATTTTTCCTTGAACAACAAGCTTGATTTCGAGTTGTGCCGTACCCATGGTTCCAATAACCTTTCGCTTCATCATTCCTTTGAATTGATGTCGTCGCTGGTTGCTTACATCTTCATGAAACCTCTTGACAAAAGTGTCGTGGTCATCATCAACATCCCGAGCTCTTCCAAGATATATATCGAATTCTTGATGAGAAATACCATCCTCGCCCCTCAATGGTTTGTGTTATCACCGACCACTTTATTGCCTTCCGTTCAACACAAACTTATTCGTGTTTGGTGTTATACCTTGAGATCCTTGCTATCCAGCATTTGTTCTTCTTTACCTTGGGATATTACCACCTTTTATGTCAAGAATGTCGTGGTAATTTTACCACCTCTTGAGAATTCTTGATATAGTAATATCTCTCGCCTTTTGCGTTCATTTCTTGGTCTCCGTGTTAATTCTAACCGGAATACCGACAAATGGTCTGTGATGTGTAAATTCTAAACTTCTAGCAACCCTATTGCTTTGAAGTTATTGGTCTACAGTTCCATTCTAAGTCTATGGCTTATTGAATCATCATTCGAACATTGATCGTACTACCTAGTCCAGATTCCTGGGTGCACCCTTCTATCATTGTTCAGTTGTGTATGTTTCCCTCGAGCATACATCATTATATCATTTGATCCGAAAAGTGATATTTCCTTGTTCACATAATTGTGGAAATCAACCCTTTGGAAATCTCGATGAGTTGTCGCCGAGTCCATCAGCCACATCCTCATCCTCTCCTTGATTTAATGATGAACTCTTGCTGTGGAACTCTCTTCCATAGTTCAATTCTCGAGATTCTTACAATGTCATTTCGACAATTTGTGTTGCACCTTTCTTCTCAGGCATCCTAAGTCTGAGTTATCCTGACATCAATCAGATCTGAATCTCGGTTAGATATGATGGTTGGAACATATTTCCAGGAGTTATAACATCTTTATATGACTCGGTAAGGTGATATCATGCCTAGCACACCTGGCCGGAGGACCTATTGTTATAGTTTTCTTCTTGGCAAGGTTAGTCATTCTTCCGTGAGGAAATTGTAAGACTTATTCTATAAGTTGTTCCTGATGGATCCTTTTTGTCTCCAAAGTCTGATCTTCACCTGTTGACCATGTCAATGCTATCTCGAAGCTTGTCGGTGGTACTCCGATCATCAATAAGAACATTTGAAGCACAACGTTGAATTTTCTTTATCAATTATCCAAACACCATTGTATGGGTAATGTCATGAAGTTTCTCTCCCCTTTCCTAAAGGGTCTTCTACATTATATCCTGTTGTGGATATCATGCTCTGTTTGTCCTTAGCGGAGGGTATACCCCTGAAATATGTGTGTAAACACATTTTCCTTTTCATTGTTTTGTTTGATCTTTCTTGTGATCTATATTATCTAAGCAGTAATATTCTCCTGCTTATGTAAACACCTCGGTATACAATTCTGTCAACAAGACCCTGTTGCATTTGTCGATAGCATCCCGGTAACCACCGATGGACGAGAACTTTGCCTATTGGTTCGCCTCGTTTCAACGAGCAGGAAAATGGTTCTCTTCGTCCCTCGCCCTAGGTACCAACGTTGTTGCCAACAAAACTGACAGGCTATCCTCTGACATACTTTGATATCTTGACCGTGCAAATGTCAACGCCCTTCCTAGTTTTAACCCACATGGTGGGCCCATAACCCACAGTTCCACAGGATCGAAACCTGACTCTCCAGTACCCCCCTGTTTCCAAAGATATTCCTCATGTGAGGCCTAATAAGTAATTCACGAGTCACCTTCTGAGTAATCATCCATTATGGTATCAAATACGATACTTATTCTCGTTACTCTGAACCCCTCTCGCACTCGGTTTCAGGCAATGAACGATTGCCTATATGCTCGAAACTTCTTATTGCCCCGTCTTGCTAACTCTCGAAGTTTTCTCAAGTTTGAATTCGAGAGTTACTTCCCGTCACCTTCCCTGATTTTATCTACCAGATAAGCAACCTTGTAGAGGACCGTCCTTCCCGAGTCTTCCCCATATCCTTTTCCGTAAGTACGATGAAGATCCCGAAGAAAGGATGTGTGCTACATCATGATGACCTGAAGCAGAGAAATGAAGACATCAACATAATGGATCGACCTCTTCGAGAGGAGCAACCAAGACCGAGACGATTCGTTAGAATGTCGTAACCTATTCTTCCCCCTTACTTCCCCTCTTAAATCTCGGGACGAGATTTCTTGTAGTGGAGGAGAATTGTGACGCCCGGATAATTAGGCTACAGTAATCCCACGTTAACGATGCCACGTCAGTCCGATTACTGTTGATAATTTCGCGTTAGTTCAAAATCATTTCAAATTCAATTTAAAAATCAGGCAAACAACAAAAGTTTTCAAAAATTAAAACTATAATGTTCAGAGTGAGCCAAATAATACATAAGTAATTATGGCATTGGAACTACACTTTTATAAAATGTTCAAATACTCTAAAACGATTTAAACAGTAGCAAAAACAATTATTTAAATGCTTCTAAAATGATAAACTATTACAAACTAATATATTTAGTTGCCAAGTTAATTGTGGCAGTGGTATAATTCCTATTACCAATTTAGGGATCATTTTGTACTTTACAAAACTAAAATACAATGAGGAACGAATTAAAACAGAAGAGGATAATAAATAAAAGAAAAGAAAATACAAAACAGAAAACAAAACTAACAAAAAAAAGGAGAAGCAGACTCCCCCCCCGGGTCAGCAGACCCAGCGGACCGGCCCATTCGCCCTCCAGGCCCAGCCGGCCGGCCCACTAACCCCCCTCCTTATCCACTCCCTCACCCGAACCCTAACCTAAACACCCACCCACTCGCCCCACTCCACCCCCCCACTGGATCTGGATCGGGAGGACTCCCGATCCCCTCACCCCTGCACGCCGACGCCGGCGCCCGGAGCTTCCCCCCCGCCGGCCTGCTTCCTCTCCACCGCTCGTCCCCGACCTCCCCTCAACCCCCTCAACCCCCGCTGCCCCGTCCCCTACGCTCCCTCGGTGAGGCCCCGGCCTCCTCTTCTCTCCCCGTCACCGTCGTCCGCCCCGTCGCGCCGACTGGATCGCCGAACGGCACCATGGCCACCGCACCGCACTGCCTCCCCTCCCCCCCCCTCGTGAGCTCCCCCCTCTCCTTCCCTGTCTTCCTCGCGCACGCGCGCGCCTGCCAGACTCGTCGCGATGCTGCTTCGCTTGAAGAAGCCGCCTCTGCAGCCCGCCTCCGGCCACCCTGGACTCGCCGCGACGCGAGCTCCCCGTCTCGCCCACCTCGCCCACGGCCGCTGCCACTACCGCTGCAGCGCCGCGCTCAGCGTGCCGGCCGCCCCTTTTCCCCCAGCTCCACCCCGCCGTATCCCACGCCCCCCTGCTCGCCGCTGCGCGCCCCTCCCCCTGTTTTCACCTCTGCCTCGCCGCGCGAGCACGCGGTGCTCCGTCCCAGGGCCGCGCCCCTGATGCGTCCGCGCATCGCCACCTTGCGTGCCGCGCCTCGCATCGTGACTCCCGCTGCCGCCCCAGGCCTCGCCGCACCCGCACCTGCTGCCGCTCACTGCTCCGGCCACCTCGGCCATGGCCTCGCCCCTCTCCTGGCGTCGCCGCTGGCCGTTGGCCGCGCGCGCCCCGCGGCCTGCAGCCGTTCCTGCCGGCCCCGCCGTTCGCCGGCGCTGGCCGCCCCTCTCCCCGACCCCATCGGCGCCCGCACGCCCAGCCGGGTGTGCCCTCGTGGCTGCGTCCGTGCGCCCGAACCCCCTGTGCCCGTTAAGGCCTGGGCCACTGGACAACGGGGCCCACCCCAGAACGTATAAAAAAAATATAAAAATAAAAATATAAAAATAAAATTAATTAATTAATGAATTAACTTAATTAATTCTGATTAAATTAACTAATTAAGATTAATTAACCTAATGACTGATTAACCTAATTAACTGTTAGTTAGTTAGTATGTCAGTGGGGCCCACCCCCCTAATTAATTTTGACTAGTTTAATTAAAACTGTTTAATTAAAATGTGTCTCTGACCAGTGGGACCCACTGGTCAGGTTGACCAGTCAACCCCCGTTGACTGCTGACGTCAGCATGACATCATGCTGATGTCATAAATTCATTTTCGAATTAATTTAAATAATTAATTATTCTAGAAATTAATAAAATCTTTAGAAAATCATATCTTTTAATCCGTAACTCGGATTAAATTATTTTCAACATGAAAGTGACTCAGAACGACGAGACGAATTCGGATACGCAGCCCGTTCGCCCACCACGCGTCCCTAGCATAGTGAACCTGCAACATTTCACCTCCGGTTCATCTGTCCGAAAACGCGAAACACCGGGGATACTTTCCCGGATGTTATCCCCCTTCACCGGTATCACCTAATACCGCGTTAGGGCACCTCTAACGTCGTTACTTGCCATGTCATGCATCGTCATGCTTTTGTTTGCATTATATTTATTGTTTCTTCCCCCTCTTCTCTCGCTAGACACCGAGACCGACGCCACTGCTACCCAGTACGACTACGGAGTTGACGACCCCTCTCTCTTGCCAGAGCAACCAGGCAAGCCCCCCCTTTGATCACCAGATATCGCCTACTCTTCTCTATACTGCTTGCATTAGAGTAGTGTAGCATGTTACTGCTTCCCGTTAATCCTATCCTGATGCATAGCCTATCCTTGCTACTACTGTTGTTACCTTTACCTGCAATCCTAATGCTTAGTATAGGATGCTAGTTTATCATCAGTGGCCCTACATCCTTGTCCGTCTGCCATGCTATACTATCGGGCCGTGATCACTCGGGAGTTGATCACGGGTATATACTATATACTTTATACATGATACATGTGGTGACTAAAGACGGGTCGGCTTGAGGAGCACCCGCGAGTGGAGTTTTGAGGCGGAGCGGCAGGGCAGGTTCCGACCACCTAGGAGAGAGGTGGGCCTGGCCCTGGTCGACGTTCGCGGATACTTAACACGCTTAACGAGATCTGGGTATTTGATCTGAGTCTGGCCATTTGGTCTATACGCACTAACCATCTACGCGGGAGTAGTTATGGGTATCCCGGCGTCGTGGTATCAGCCGAAGCCTTCGTGACGTCAGCGACTGAGTGGCGCGCGCCGGATTGGACTGGAAGGCCACTAGGCTAGGTCTGCTTTTGGCCGCGTTCGCAACATGCAGGTGTGCTAAGGGCGATGGGCCCAGACCCCTGGGCGCTTAGGTTTAGACCGGCGTGCTGGCCTCTCTGTTGGTCTAGGTGGGGCTGCGACGTGTTGATCTTCCGAGGCCGGGCATGACCCAGGAAAGTGTGTCCGGCCAAATGGGATCGAGCGTGTTGGGGTATGTGGTGCACCCCTGCAGGGAAGTTAATCTATTCGAATAGCCGTGATCTTCGGTAACAGGACGACTTGGAGTTGTATCTTGACCTTATGACAACTAGAACCGGATACTTAATAAAACACACCCTTCCAAGTGCCAGATACAACAGGTGGTCGCTCTCTCACAGGGCGACGAGGGGAGGATCATCGGTTAGGGTTATGCTATGCGATGTTACTTGGAGGACTTCAGTCTACTCCCTTCAACATGCTGCAAGACGGAGGCTGCCAGAAGCGTAGTCTTCGAAAGGATTAGCTATCCCCCCTCTTATTCTGGCTTTCTGCAGTTCAGTCCACCGATATGGCCCTTTACACATTTACCCATGCATATGTAGTGTAGCTTCTTGCTTGCGAGTACTTTGGATGAGTACTCACGGTTGCTTTCTCCTTCTTTCCCTCTATCCCTTCTACCTGGTTGTCGCAACCAGATGTTGGAGCCAAGGAGCCAGACGCCACCGTCGATGACGACCCCTACTACACCGGAGGTGCCTACTACTACGTGATGCCCGCTGACGACGACCAGGAGTAGTTAGGAGGATCCCAGGAAGGAGGCCTGTGCCTCTTTCGATCTGTATCCCAGTTTGTGTTAGCCTTCTTAAGGCAAACTTGATTAACTTATGTCTGTACTCAGATATTGTTGCTTCCGCTGACTCGTCTATGATCGAGCTCTTGTATTCGAGCCCTCGAGGCCCCTGGCTTGTAATATGATGCTTGTATGACTTATTTTATTTGTAGAGTTGTGTTGTGATATCTTCCCGTGAGTCCCTGATCTTGATCGTACACGTTTGCGTGTATTATTAGTGTACGATTGAATCGGGGGCGTCACAACTACAGATTAAGCGAACACTGGCGAAGGACGAGGTGACAATGCGCGTGGGAAATGGTTCCAAAGTCGATGTGATCGCGGTCGGCACGCTACCTTTACATCTACCATCGGGATTAGTATTAGACCTAAATAATTGTTATTTGGTGCCAGCGTTGAGCATGAACATTATATCTGGATCTTGTTTGATGCGAGATGGTTATTCATTTAAATCAGAGAATAATGGTTGTTCTATTTATATGAGTAACATCTTTTATGGTCATGCACCCTTGAAGAGTGGTCTATTTTTGATGAATCTCGATAGTAGTGATACACATATTCATAATGTTGAAGCCAAAAGATGCAGAGTTGATAATGATAGTGCAACTTATTTGTGGCACTACCGTTTAGGTCATATCGGTGTAAAACGCATGAAGAAACTCCATACTGATGGACTTTTGGAACCACTTGATTATGAATCACTTGGTACTTGCGAACCATGCCTCTTGGGCAAGATGACTAAAACACCGTTCTCCGGTACTATGGAGAGAGCAACAGATTTGTTAGAAATCATACATACAGATGTATGTGGTCCAATGAATGTTGAAGCTCGTGGCGGATATTGTTATTTTCTCACCTTCACAGATGATTTAAGCAGATATGGGTATATCTACTTAATGAAACATAAGTCTGAAACATTTGAAAAGTTCAAAGAATTTCAGAGTGAAGTTGAAAATCATCGTAATAAGAAAATAAAGTTTCTACGATCTGATCATGGAGGAGAATATTTGAGTTACGAGTTTGGTCTACATTTAAAACAATGCGGAATAGTTTCGCAACTCAAGCCACCTGGAACACCACAGCGTAATGGTGTGTCCGAACGTCGTAATCGTACTTTACTTGATATGGTGCGATCTATGATGTCTCTTACAGATTTACCGCTATCGTTTTGGGGTTATGCTCTAGAGACAGCCGCATTCACGTTAAATAGGGCACCATCAAAATCCGCTGAGACGATGCCTTATGAACTGTGGTTTGGCAAGAAACCAAAGTTGTCGTTTCTAAAAGTTTGGGGCTGCGATGCTTATGTGAAGAAACTTCAACCTGATAAGCTCGAACCCAAATCGAAGAAATGTGTCTTCATAGGATACCCAAAAGAGACTGTTGGGTACACCTTCTATCAGAGATCCGAAGGCAAGACATTTGTCGCTAAGAATGGATCCTTTCTAGAGAAGGAGTTTCTCTCGAAAGAAGTGAGTGGGAGGAAAGTAGAATTTGATGAGGTAACTGTACCTGCTCCCTTATTGGAAAGTAGTACATCGCAGAAACAGGTTTCTGTGACACCTACACCAATTAGTGAGGAAGCTAATGATAATGATCAATAAACTTTAGAATAAGTTACTACTAAACCTCGTAGATCAACCAGAGTAAGATCCGCACCAGAGTGGTACAGTAATCCTGTTCTGGAAGTCATGCTACTAGATCATGATGAACCTACGAACTATGAAGAAGCGATGGTGAGCCCAGATTCCGCAAAATGGCTCGAAGCCATGAAATCTGAGATGGGATCCATGTATGAAAACAAAGTATGGACTTTGGTTGACTTGCCCAATGATCGGCAAGCAATTGAGAATAAATGGATCTTCAAGAAGAAGACTGACGCTGACGGTAATGTTACTGTCTACAAAGCTTGACTTGTCGCAAAAGGTTTTCGACAAGTTCAAGGGATTGACTATGATAAGACCTTCTCACCCGTAGCGATGCTTAAGTCTGTCCGAATCATGTTAGCAATTGCCGCATTTTATGATTATGAAATTTGGCAGATGGATGTCAAAACTGCATTCCTGAATGGATTTTTGGAAGAAGAGTTGTATATGATGCAGCCGGAAGGTTTTGTCGATCCAAAGGGAGCTAACAAAGTGTGCAAGCTCCAGCGATCCATTTATGGACTGGTGCAAGCCTCTCGGAGTTGGAATAAACGCTTTGATAGTGTGATCAAAGCATTTGGTTTTGTACAGACTTTTGGAGAAGCCTGTATTTACAAGAAAGTGAGTGGGAGCTCTGTAGCATTTCTGATATTATATGTAGATGACATATTACTAATCGGAAATGATATAGAATTTTTGGATAGCATAAAGGGATACTTGAATAAGAGTTTCTCAATGAAAGACCTCGGTGAAGCTGCTTACATATTAGGCATTAAGATCTATAGAGATAGATCAAGACGCTTAATTGGACTTTCACAAAGCACATACCTTGACAAAGTTTTGAAAAAGTTCAAAATGGATCAAGCAAAGAAAGGATTCTTGCCTGTGTTACAAGGTGTGAAATTGAGTAAGACTCAATGCCCGACCAATGCAGAAGATAGAGAGAAAATGAAAGATGTTCCCTATGCTTCAGCCATAGGCTCTATCATGTATGCAATGCTGTGTACCAGACCTGATGTGTGTCTTGCTATAAGTTTAGCAGGGAGGTACCAAAGTAATCCAGGAGTGGATCACCGGACAGCGGTCAAGAACATCCTGAAATACCTGAAAAGAACTAAGGATATGTTTCTCATATATGGAGGTGAAAAAGAGCTCATCGTAAATGGTTACGTTGATGCAAACTTTGACACTGATCCGGACGATTCTAAATCGCAAACCGGAAACGTATTTACATTAAACGGTGGAGCTGTCAGTTGGTGCAGTTCTAAACAAAGCGTTGTGGCGGGATCTACATGTGAAGCGGAGTACATAGCTGCTTCGGAAGCAGCAAACGGAGGAGTCTGGATGAAGGAGTTCATATCCGATCTAGGTGTCATACCTAGTGCATCGGGTCCAATGAAAATCTTTTGTGAAAATACTGGTGCAATTGCCTTGGCAAAGGAATCCAGATTTCACAAGAGAACCAAGCACATCAAGAGACGCTTCAATTCCATCCGGGATCTAGTCCAGGTGGGAGACATAGAGATTTGCAAGATACATACGGATCTGAATGTTGCAGACCCATTAACTAAGCCTCTTCCACGAGCAAAACATGATCAGCACCAAAGCTCCATGGGTGTTAGAATCATTACTGTGTAATCTAGATTATTGACTCTAGTCCAAGTGGGAGACTAAAGGAAATATGCCCTAGAGGCAATAATAAATTTATTATTTATTTCCTTATTTCATGATAAATGTTTATTATTCATGCTAGAATTGTATTAACCGGAAACATAATACATGTGTGAATACATAGACAAACAGAGTGTCACTAGTATGCCTCTACTTAACTAGCTCGTTAATCAAAGATGGCTATGTTTCCTAACCATAGACAAAGAGTTGTTATTTGATTAACGGGATCACATCATTAGGAGAATGATGTGATTGACTTGACCCATTCCGTTAGCTTAGCACTCCATCGTTTAGTATGTTGCTATTGCTTTCTTCATGACTTATACGTGTTCCTATGACTATGATATTATGCAACTCCCGTTTACCGGAGGAACACTTTGTGTGCTACCAAACGTCACAACGTAATTGAGTGATTATAAAGGAGCTCTACAGGTGTCTCCAAAGGTACATGTTGGGTTGGCGTATTTCGAGATTAGGATTTGTCACTCCGATTGTCGGAGAGGTATCTCTGGGCCCTCTCGGTGATGCACATCACCTAAGCCTTGCAAGCAATGCAACTAAATGAGTTAGTTGTGAGATGATGTATTACGGAACGAGTAAAGAGACTTTCCGGTAAGGAGATTGAACTAGGTATTGATATACCGACGATCGAATCTCGGGCAAGTAACATACCGATGACAAAGGGAACAACGTATGTTGTTATGCGGTCTGACCAATAAAGATCTTCGTAGAATATGTGGGAGCAAATACGAGCATCCAGGTTCCGCTATTGGTTATTGACCGGAGACATGTCTCGGTCATGTCTACATTGTTCTCGAACCCGTAGGGTCCGCACGCTTAAGGTTTCGATGACAGTTATATTATGAGTTTATGAGTTTTGATGTACTGAAGTTGGTTCGGAGTCCCGGATATGATCGCGGACATAACGAGGAGTCTCGAAATGGTCGAGACATAAAGATTGATATATTGGACGGCTATATTCGGACACCGGAAGTGTTCCGAGGAAGTTTCAAATAAAACCAGAGTACCGGGGGGTTACCGGAACCCCCCGGGGGGTTAATGGGCCTCATGGGCCTAAAGTGGAGAAGAGGAGGGGCTGCTAGGGCAGGCCGCGTGCCCCCTCTCCCCCTAGTATCAATTGGACAAGGAGGGAGGGGCGGCGCCCCCCCTTTTCTTCCTCTCCTCTCTCCCTTCCTTCCCCCTCTCCTATTTGGACAAGGAAAGGGAGAGGACTCTTACTCGGTAGGAGTAGGACTCCTCCTGCGCGCCTCCTATTAGGGCCGGCCGCACCCCCCTTGGCTCCTTTATATACGGAGGCAGGGGGCACCTCTAGACACACAAGTTGATCCACATGATTGTTTTCTTAGCCGTGTGCGGTGCCCCCTTCCACCATAATCCTCGATAATATTGTAGCGGTGCTTAGGCAAAGCCCTGCGACGGTAGAACATCAAGATCGTCACCACGCCGTCGTGCTGACGGAACTCTTCCCCGACACTTTGCTGGATCGGAGTCCGGGGATTGTCATCGAGCTGAACGTGTGCTAAAACTCGGAGGTGCCGTAGTTTCGGTGCTTGATCGGTCGGGCCGTGAAGATGTACGACTACATCAACCGTGTTGTGCTAACGCTTCCGCTGTCGGTCTACAAGGGTACGTAGATCACACTCTCCCCTCTCGTTGCTATGCATCACCATGATCTTGCGTGTGCGTAGGAATCTTTTTTGAAATTACTACGTTCCCCAACACTAGCTACTAGCTATGGACCCATAGGTCTGTGGTAAACTACCCACGCTGCATCAGAAGGGCAATAGAGTTGATGTAGAAGCCTCCGTGATCGAATCCCCCTCCGGCAGGGTGCCGGAAAAGGTCCCAAGATAGGATCTCACAGGTACAGAAGGTTATGGCGGCGGAAATGTATTTTGGTGGCCGCTTCTGGTCGTTTTAGAATATTTGGGAATTTATAGGCCAAAGATTAGGGTTGGAGGAGTCCCGTGTGGCCCACAAGCCAGGGGCGTGCCCCAGGGGGGGCCTGAGGGCTTGTGGAGTCCTCGGGGCTCTTCTGACTTTGTCTCCAAGTCCTACGTGTGTCTTCTGGTCCAAGAAAAATCATCATAAAGTTTTATTCCGTTTGGACTCCGTTTGATATTCCTTTTCTATGAAACTCAAAAACAAGGAAAAAGCAGAAACTGGCACTGGGCTCTGGGTTAATAAGTTAGTCCCAAAAATAATATAAAATAGCATATTAATGCATACGAAACATCCAAAACAGATAATATAATAGCATGGAACAATAAAAACTTATAGATACGTTGGAGACATATCAAGCATCCCCAAGCTTATTCCTGTTCGTCCTCGAGTAGGTAAGTGATAAAAACAGAATTTTTGATGTGGAATGCTACCTAACATATTTATCCATGTATTTTATTTATTGTGGCATGAATATTCAGATCCATAAGATTCAAAACAAAATTTTAATATTGACATAAAAACAATAATACTTCAAGCATACTAATAAAGCAATCATGTCTTCTCAAAGTAACATGGCCAAATAAAGTTATCTCTACAAAATCATATAGTCTGGCTATGCTCCATCTTCATCACACAAAGTATTAAATCATGCACAACCCCGATAACAAGCCAAGCAATTGTTTCATACTTTTGATGTTCTCAAACGTTTTCAACCTTCATGCAATACATGAGCATGAGCCATGGATATAGCACTATAGGTGGAATAGAATATTGAGGTTGTGGAGAAGACAAAAAGAAGGAGATAGTCTCACATCAACTAGGCGTATCAACGAGCTATGGAGATGCCCATCAATAGATATCAATGCAAGTGAGTAGGGATTGCCATGCAACGGATGCACTAGAGCTATAAGTTTATGAAAGCTGAAAAAGAAACTAAGTGGGTGTGCATCCAACTCGCTTGCTCACGAAGACCTAGGGCAATTTGAGGAAGCCCATCATTGGAATATACAAGCCAAGTTCTATAATAAAAAATTCCCACTAGTATATGAAAGTGACAACATAGGAGACACTCTATCATGAAGATCATGGTGCTACTTTGAAGCACACGTGTGGAAAAAGGATAGTAGCATTGCCCGTTCTCTCTTTTCTCTCATTTTTTCCTTTTTTTGGTGGGATTCTTTGGCCTCTTTTATTTTTGTAAAGTCCGGAGACTCATCCCAACTTGTGAGGGAATCATAGCTTCCATCATTCTTTTCCTCACATGGGACATGCTCTAATAATGATGATCATCACACTTTTATTTACTTACAACTCAAGAATTACAACTCAATACTTGGAACAAAATATGACTCTATATGAATGCCTCCACTGGTGAACCGGGATGTGCAATGATCTAGCATAGTAAATGACATCAAAAATGGACAAGCCATGAAAACATCATCCTAGATCTCTTACAATCATGCAAAGCAGTACGACAATGATGGTGCGTGTCATAATAAATGGAACGGTGGAAGTTGCATGGCAATATATCTTGGAATGGATATGGAAATGCCATAATAGGTAGGTATGGTGGCTATTTTGAGGATGGGTAAATGGTGGGTTTAATGTACCGGCAAAAGTTGTGCGGTACTAGAGAGGCTAGCAATGGTGGAAGAGTGAGAGTGCGTATAATCCATGGACTCAACATTAGTCATAAAGAACTCACATACTTATTGCAAAAATTTGTTGATTATCGAAACAAAGTACTACACGCATGCTCCTAGGGGGATAGATTGGTAGGAAAAGACCATCGCTTGTCCCCGACCGCCACTCATAAGGAAGACAATCAATAAATAAATCATGCTTCGACTTCATCACATAACGGTTCACCATACGTGCATGCTACGGGAATCACAAACTTCAACACAAGTATTTCTACCAATCCACAATTACTCACTAGCATGACTCTAATATCACGATCTTTTTATCTCAAAACAATCATAAGGAATCAAACTTCTCATAGTATTCAATGCACTTTATATGAAAGTTTTTATTATATCCCTCTTGGATGCCCATCATATTAGGACTAAATTCATAACCAAAGCAAATTACCATGCTATTTAGAGATACTCTCAAAATAATATAAGTGAAGCATGAGAGTTCAACAATTTCTATAAAATAAAGCCACCACCGTGCTCTAAAAATATATAAGTGAAGCACTAGAGCAAATTGCCTAGCTCACAAGATGTAAGTGAAGCACATAGAGTATTCTAATAAATTCATGATTCATGCGTGTCCCTCTCAAAAGGTGTGTACAGAAAGTATTACTATGGAAAACTAAAAACCAAAGACTCATATCATACAAGACGCTCCAAGCAAAACACATATCATGTGGTGAATAAAAATATAGCCTACGAAGACGAAAGAGGGGATGCCATCCAGGGCATCCCCAAGCTTAGATGTTTGGTTGTCCTTGAATATTACCTTGGGGTGCCGTGAGAATCCCCAAGCTTAGGCTCTTTCCACTCCTTGTTCCATAGTCCATCAAATCTTTACCCAAAACTTGAAAACTTCACAACACAAACCTCAACAGAAAACTCATGAGATCCATTAGTATAAGAAAATAAATCACCACTTTTGGTACTGTAGCGAACTCATTCTTTATTTATATTGGTGTAATATCTACTATATTCCAGCTTCTCCATGGTTCATACCCCCCGATACTACCCATAGATTCATCAAAATAAGCAAACAACACAAAGAAAACAGAATCTGTCAAAAACAGAATAGTCTATAGCAATCTGGAAACTACGAATACTTCTGTAACTCCAAAAATTCTGAAAAATTAGGACATACTGGGAAATTTGTATATCAATCTTATGCAAGAAGAATCAGGATTTTATTGCTCTTACGTGATAAATGAAAATTACTTTACTGAGCGCAAAAGTTTCTGTTTTTCAACAAGATCAAATCAACTATCACCGTAAGCCATCCCAAAGGTCTTACTTGGCTCAAACACTAAATTAAAACACCAAAACACATCTAACCAGAGGCTAGATGATAAATTTACTCAAAATAAGAAACAAAAAAAAGCAAGAACAAAAATAAAATTGGGTTGCCTCCCAACAAGCGCTATTGTTTGACGCCCTTAGCTAGGCATAAAACATAGATCTAGGTATTGTCATCTTTGGTATGCAATCCATAAGTAGCTCTCATAATAGATTCATATGTCTACTTAATTTTCTTTCTAGGAAAGTGTTCATGCCCTTCCTTAACGGAAATTGAAATCTAATGTTTCCTTCTTTCATATCAATAATTGCACCAATCGTTCTAAGGAAAGGTCTACCAAGAATAATAGGACATGTAGGATTGCAATCTATATCAAGCAAATCTACGGGCACATAATTCCTATTTGAAACAATAAGAACATCATTAATCCTTCCCATAGGTTTTTTAATAGTGGAATCTTGTAACAGCCTGGCTTTTGGCCCTTTCCTTTTTCTTTTGATTTATTTGGTTTTTGCTGTGTTTTTCTTTTTGGAGTGGTTTTGTGGCCTTGTCAACTAGAAAATCATCTTCATTTCTTATCCCAAGTGACTCATAATCCTCAAAACTTTCCCAAGATCATGTCTCTTCACTGCTTGACCAAACCCTAAATTCCTTTTCTCATGAATATTCCTTTTTCTATAAAAGGAATAACCCTGTCCGCCCTAGGTTGTGAAGCAACCTATATTTTTGTCACCCCCGAAATTCCAAAATAACTCTTATAATTTATTTGGGTCATATGTTGATAAAATATGCCCAAACTTTCCTACCCTAGCCCAAGAATAATTCCCCAATAATTATTCTTCATTTCTGTCCAGAGTGGCTTTCTGTGAAGGAAGTGCCACCTATCCCATCTTGATTGCTCCCAAACATTTTTGGGCATGATATATCATCAAAATAATTGCCTCATGCCAAAATTAAACTTCATTTGCCTAGCCAATCTCCCTCAGCAATTTTTCAAAGTTTCTGTCAAACAAAAGCCCATTGTGAAGGAAGTACTAGCTAGGAGTATCCAAATGAGTTGAAATTTTGCACACTCCTTCATGTGCTTATATAATTATCCTACTCCAAATTTCAACTCCATCAAATCATCTATGTGATCACAGGATCAAATATTTGATTCTTTTAATATTTTCATGTTGTGAAGCAAGTATATTTTATATTGCTTCATTAATTCCGAGAAATTACCAGATTGTGCTCCTACCAAAATAACATCTATCCACAAAATTTGGGGTCATTTCGTGAAATATTTTTCTCTCCAAAATTATTCCAAGTTTCTGGTCAGTGAGGATGTTTGTGAAGCAAGTACCATTTTGGCTTGTCCAATTGGTATGAAATTTTTACAGCATTATCACCTGACCAAATAATCATGATATACCCATTTCAACTCAATTTGATGCTTCATGTGAGTGCATCATCTTGATTTAGCTTCTGACCAGATTTGGCAGTTGCAAAGCAACTATATTAAATCTTGGTCCAAATCTTCTAAAAGTTAACAGGATGATAGTCCTTCATAATATAATCACCCCAGACAACTCCATCTGACCCAATCAAATCCCTGGTGACCAGCAGTGCACAACCAAACTTGATACAACAAACTTCAGACGATCACTCACACATCACCTTGGCTTCTTTGGATGATCCATCAACTCCCACAACCCCTCTAATGGAAAGAAAACACTCTGGACAATGTTTCCCTGCCTCTTGCGTCCCCTCCTTGCCGGGCGCAGTGGTGACCGCATCGTTTGCAGGTCTGTGTACGCGCTCTGGCAGCGTTGGCCGTGCTCTGGGCATCGGGACGCACCAGCCAGCTCTGCCTCGACGGTTTTCTCGCGTCTGGGCGTGCCGACCTGACTCCCCCTCCCTCTCACATCGCCCTCGACCCGCTGCCCCCTCTTGAAGCCTCCTCGCCGGTGCTAGACGCCAAGCGGCCAGGGGTGCACTGTGCCCCGCTTGACCCGGTCCTCCTCCCGTCCATTTCCTCTGCTCCCCAGCGTCGGCTTCTTCTCCGTAACCCCCCTGCACTCCCTTGGCCTCTTACGCCTCGTCCGTTTCCTCCCGTGAGCTCTGGCGCTGCCGGAGCGTTGGTCGGACCCGACCGGCGGCAACCGGCTCAGGAAACGTCGGCCACGACTATAAATAGCCAGCCCCGCAGCACTCCGAGCTCACCACCCCTCTCCTCTCCCATACAGGCCTCCCCGACCGCCCAAACAAGCTCGAGGAGCTCCTCTGCCTCACCATGGCCGCCATGGCCGCCGCGGCCATCCTCTCAAATTTGGCCAAGTTGAGCTCCCTCTCCTCCTTCTACCACCACCAGAGCTCCACCTAGTCCTCGAAGATCCTCCCCATCTACTCCGTTCGTCGTCGGACTCACAATAGCCCCAACCCCGTCCACGCCCGAAGCTCTCATCCGCCGGCGTCGAAACCACCATCGACTCGGTCCACTTCAGCGACCGTGGATGGGACCACTCGATGCGTCGCTCGACACTGAGAAGTTCCATAGGCGGAGCATCACCGGAGGTGCCTTGTAGCGCCGGCAGGCCTTGTCAGGGCCAACTCTGCTCCGGCCAGGCGCGGGCGAGAGGAAGGAGATGGCGCCGCCATCGGAAACTGGTCGTCGGCCCCACAACCCCACCTGTCAGCCCCTCCACCCGTTCACCCGGTGCCTATGACATGGATAAGTGGAAACGTCCTTCTTTGTTTTACGTTTTCCGTTGTCGAAACCGGATTTCTCTGCGGTGTATAACCAGAGCACGTTTTCTCTGCAGGAAAGCGTATTACCCAGAAGGCACTTTCTCGTTTTCCAGCCACAGGCCAAAACCCCTATTTTGTGAATGTTCGTCTGTTTAGGGCAGAAATGAATAAGTTTTATTTGTTTTCTGCCTAACGAACGAGCGACCGTATCTTTTCAACCACAACTCCGATTGAGGTGATTACAAAGCCCACTTCTTCATATCATTGAGCCCGTTCTGTTGGTATCATTTTCACTATGGTTTGACATTCTGAAAATGACCATTATGCCCTTGCACTAAATCAGCCCCCTCTGAGATAGAACAGTTTCCGGCGATTCTTTCCGCGAGCTTCTCACACTTCTTCCCGATGAATCCTTCTACCCCAGGCAAGCCACACCCTCCATTTGCATGATTGCAATGCAGTACATGGTTTAAATTATTTGAACTGGTTTAAAATATTGTTTTAGCTACTTGTGATTTGTTCATGGCATTTCTCAGAGTATTGTTTAATCTTGCTATTGCCATGATATTGTTTGTAGTTCTAGGATTAATATGTTGCAGCTTATTAGGATGACATGTTGCCATTGGATTATGAGTGGCCCATGTTATGATTATTTTCATGTTGAAATCTGGTATGATATTTGGGAGTATTACTTTGGATGTCATGTTGCCTTTGGATTACTAGTGGCTAGTATTATTTTCATCATGATGCTAGTTGATATTATGCTTTGGAGTATGATTTCGGAGATGATGCTTGCATGTGGACCTTAGTTGGATAGCTTGTTCTTGCTATTGGAGTAGTAGTATTATCGTTCTTGGATTCAACATGATAGTAGTGTTATGCTATCCTTGGAGTAGTTTGATATGTCGATATTATGCTTTGGTTTAGTTGTTGGATATTGCTATAACTTGGATTATAGGTGGATAGATGAAATTGGAGTATCAGTCATCACTGTTATATTTTGGGGATAAATTCCGTCATTAAGTTGGCCAGGTGCCACTGAAACGGGCTTTTTCCAGTGCAACCACATTTTACTTTATGGGAAGGCCCTAATGCGGTCTATTGTCATGTCTCTCGCCGGTGCCTCCAACGAGGGAAGGTTATGGGCGTGCGTTACCCTGGCCCGATAAGCAGACATAACCTTGTGTGCCCATGTTGGTTTGAGCGCTCTTGTCCCCGTTCTGGACCGTTTTTGTTTTGCCACGACGGTGGCCGTTGATGCCTTTGGTAGGCCCGGGGCCGCCCAGGACTGAACCCTGAGGGGGTGTTGGTCGGAGTGGCCGGGAGAGGTCATGGCAGTAGGTCGGTTTTGTCGGAACACCATTGGTCCACCCGAATGGGAGTGCGAGGCCATGGGTTCTGTGGTGTGGGTAAAGTGCGCTACCTCTGCAGAGTGTGTGTGTTTAATCTATCAATAGCCACATCCTCGGTCATGGGCATAAGTTCGTACTAGGTCACACCGTTCGATCAACACTCACATGACAGAATGACTTATAGGTGATTTATATATGGATATATTGTGAGAAGTAAAAGTTTGGCAGGATGCAGATGATGAGATTGGGATGATCTCGAGGATGGTCATTCAGTTTGTGATGTGGTCACGCGGTGATCACATGGAGGTATTGATCACGAGGTGATCGAGATGGTATATTACTTGGTCGGATAGCCAAGCGTGAGATGGTTCATGGAGATTAAGATGTTGGTTTATCAATATTGCAGTAGTTTCATATCATGCTTAGTAGTTGCTTTCGTATCATAGTAGTTGTTAATTAATTAATCTGTTAATGCTATGTTGTTGTCTTGCCTTGATGCTTTTGGTTGTTGTGAGCTTGCAAGTACATTCAATGTACTGACCTGGCGTGTCATGCCAGATTGTAGGTGATGCCATGATTGCTTGATTGCTTGTCGAGGTTACCGTGCGTGCGAGCTAGATTGTGTCCCAGCCAGAGTCCCTGCGGAGTGGAGTTCACCACCTTCGTCGTTGTTCCGCTGCTAGAAGTATTCCACTGCTATGAGTTGTTTCGCTGCTACCATAGAGCAAGTGCAGTATCACAGGCGTAGTGTCGCCGTGCTGATGTGATCCTTTGTAACATCAGACGCTTGTATCATTATCCTTTGCAATAAGAGTTGATTTTCTCTATGTCAATCAGTGCCGTATTCCAGAAGACTTCTCCTCGATCTCTGGGCTGGAATACAAGCTGTTCCAGTTTCTCTGGCCGGGGTGCCACAAATCTGCATGCAAATTTAAAGAACAATCATCAAATTCACGGATACCTAGCACATCACATAAAGTTTTCAAAATTGTGGAAACGCTAGCACCCAAATCACACAAAGCATGGCACTCATAATCCTTAATTTTAATCTTAATTGTAGGTTCCCACTCATCATAAAGCTTTCTAGGGGTAGAAACTTCCAACTCAAGTTTAGTAAAAGCTTTATTTTGATTATAAGCAGGAGGAGAATTCAACATGGATTGCAACAAGGAAATAATATCTATCAAAGAACAATTATCATAATTAAAATCATTGAAATCCAAAAGAGTGGGTTCGTTGCTACTTAAAGTTTTGACCTCTCCAATCCCACTTTTATCAATTTTTGCATCAAGATCTATAAACTCCAAATCATTGGGACGCCTTTTAACTAAAGTTGAATCATCTCCAGTCCCATCTTTATCAAGATTTATATTATAAAACAAATATTCAACAGGAGTCACATCAATCACTTTAAGATCTTCATAATTATTTTCACAAAAACTAGAAGAACACGCTTTTACAAACCAATCTCACTTAGCACATATCCTAGCGGTTATTTCTTTGCACTCATCAATAGAAATTTTAATAGAATTCAAAGATTCATAATATCATGCTTGGGTGGAATAGATCTAATTTTCAAAGAATCAATCTCGAGGGAAATTCTATCCACGTTCCTAGCCAAATCATCAGTCTTAAGCAATTTTTCTTCAACCATAGCATTAAAACTCTTTTGAGAACTAATAAATTCTTTAATATTGTTCTCAAGATCCTAGGGAATCTTACTATAATTTCCATAAGAATTTTTGTAGGAATTACCATAATTATTATAGGAATTACTAGGAAACAACCTAGGGTTAAAATTACCTCTATACGTGTTATTACCAAAATTGTTCCTACCAACAAATTCATATCCATATATTCATTATTATTCTCAATAAAGGTATACAAAGGCATATCATTAGGATCAATAGGAGCACTCTTACTAGCAAACAATTTCATAAGTTCATCCATCTTTCCACTCAAAACATTAATTTCTTCAATCACATGCACTTTTTTTACTAGTAGAGGATCTTTCGGTATGCCATTAAGAGTAATTAGCCATGATATTATCTAGGAGTTTAGTAGCTTCTCCTAACGTGATTTCCATAAAAGTGCCTCCCGCGGCTGAATCTAAAAGATTTCTAGATGCAAAATTCAATCCGGCATAAAATATTTGTATGACCATCCATAAACTTAAACCATGAGTAGGGCAATTTCTTATCATCAATTTCACCCTCTCCCAAGATTGTGCGACATGTTCATGATCAAGTTGCTTAAAATTCATTGTATTGTTCCTAAGGGAGATGATCTTAGAGGGAGTAAAATACTTGGAAATAAAAGCATCTTTACACTTATTCCATGAATCAATACTATTTCTAGACAACGATGAAAACCAAGTCTTAGCACGATCTTGTAGTGAGAATGGAAATAGCTTAAATTTAACAATATCATTATCCACATATTTCTTCTTTTGCATATCACATAACTCAATGAAAGTATTTATATGGGATGCAACATCTTCACTAGGAAGGCCGGAAAATTGTTCTTCATAACAAGATTCAGCAAAGCGACATTAATTTCATAAGATTCCGCACTAGTGGTGGGAGCAATCGGAGTATTAATAAAATCAGTATTATTAGTATTGGAAAAGTCACACAACTTGGTATTCTCTTGAGTCATTGTGACAAAGCAAGCAATCTAGCACATAAGCAACCAAAAAGTAAACGTAAAGACGAATGGAAGAAGGGCGAATAAAAAGGCAAATCTTTTTGTATTTTCTGAAAACGTTTTAGAAGTGGGGGAGAGGAAAATGAGAGGCAAATTGCAAATAATGTAATGCAAGAGATGTGATTTTATGATGGGTACTTGGTAGGCTTGATGTAGATCTCCCCGGCAATAGCGCCAGAAATTCTTCCTGCTACTTCTTGAGCTTGCGTTGGTTTTTCCCTTGAAGAGGAAAGGGTGATGCAGAAAAGTAGAGATAAGTATTTCCCTCAGTTAAGAACCAAGGTATCAATCCAGTAGGAGATACAAGCAAGTCCCCAACGCGATAAAGGGGTTGTCAATCCCTTCACGGTCACTTGCAAAGGTGAGATCTGATAGAGATAGATATAAAGGATTACTAAAACGTAAAACAAAATAAAAGTAAATAAATTGCAGTGAGATATTTTTTGGTTTTTTGGTTTATAGATATGAAAATATATGATGGAAAATAGACCTGGGGGCCATAGGTTTCACTAGAGGCTTCTCTCTTGAAGGCAAATAATACGGTGGGTGAACAAATTACTGTCGAGTAATTGATAGAAAAGCGCAAAGTTATGACGATATCCAAGGCAATGATTATGAATATAGGCATCACGTCTGTGTCAAGTAGACCGACTCCTGCCTGCATCTACTACTATTACTCCACACATCAACCACTATTCAGCATGCATCTAGAGTATTAAGTTCATAAGAATAGAGTAATGCCTTAAGCAAGATGTCATGATGAGGGCTAAACTCAAGCAATATGACGAAAACCCCATCTTTTTACCCTTGATGGCAACAATACAAATACGTGCCTCGCTACCCCTACTTTGTAACTGGATGAGGACACCGCAAGATTGAACCCAAAATTAAGCACCTCTCCCATTGTAAGAAAAACCAATCTAGTTGGCCAAACCAAACTGATAATTCAAAGAGAAATACAAAGATATCAAATCATGCATATAAGAATCAGAGAAGATTCAAATAATATTCATAGATAAGCTGATCATAAATCCACAATTCATCGGATCTCGACAAACACACCACAAAAGAAGATTACATCGGATAGATCTCCAAGAACATCGAGGAGAACATGGTATTGATGATCAAAGAGAGAGAAGAAGCCATCTAGCTACTTGCTATGGAACCGTAGGTCTGTGGTAAACTACTCAAGCTTCATCGGAAGGACAATAGAGTTGATGTAGAAGCCCTCCGTGATCGAGTCCCCCTCCGGCAGAGTGCCGAAAAAGGTCCCAAGATGGGATCTCACGGGTACAGAAGTTACGGCGGCGAAAAAGTATTTTGGTGGACGCTTCTGGTCGTTTGGGAATATTTGGGAATTTATAGGCCAAAGATTAGGGTTGGATGAGTCCTGTGGGGCCTACAAACCGGGGGGGGGGGCGCCCTAAGGACTTGTGGAGCCCTCGGGACTCTTCTGACTTCGTCTCCAAGTCCTACCTGTGTCTTCTGGTCCAAGAAAAATCATCGTAAAGTTTTATTCCATTTGGACTCCGTTTGATACTCCTTTCCTGTAAAACTCAAAAATAACGAAACAACAGAAACTGGCATTGGGCTCTAGGTTCATAAGTTAGTCCCAAAAATAATATAAAATAGCATATTAATGCATATAAAACATCCAAAACAAATAATATAATAGCATGGAACAATAAAAAATTATAGATGTATCAAGTGAGGCAGTAGACGGTGGATGAACTGTATCCCGTGGATTCCTGTTTTGTGGTACGCCACACCCCTCCCGATGAACAAGACCCTATTTTGACCATATACGCTCGAACAAAAGTTTGTTTCCTCCGTTTTGCGGTAGCCATACCCCTCCTGATCAACAGGACCCCGTTTCGATCATAGGCGCTCGAACAGAAGTTCGTTTCCTCCGCTTTGCGGTACACCAGACTCCTCTCAATGAACATGACCCAGTTTCGATCATACATGGTCGAACAGAAGGTCATTTCCTCCGTTTTGCGGTACGCCAGACACCGTTTCGACTATTTCATCCAAACCAGTAGGCTCCCGATGAACTGGACACATTCCGTTGCCTCATGATGAACTCGACATTGTTTCTCCATTCCGACCCAGCCGGTTGGCTCTCGATGAATAGGACGGTGTTGCTTCCGTCCGTTGCCTATCAATGTACACGAGCCCTGGCCGTACGTATGTGTGAGTACGCATTCGAGACCCCGCCCGTATGTACATACATGGCCGTATTTTTTGGCATGTGGCTGTATGTACGTGTACATGGTTTAGACGGGACTGCCTGAACTGTGACGTCAGGGGATCTACTACGACACGTGCTGCTACTTACTCGGCCACGGTTCATCGTTGCAAATAGACCGATCGACCAGTATGTATGTACACGTTCATGACCAGATAGGCAACGCTACGTACGTTTCAACTGGGTGGTCCCAACTGTCAGGGAGGATAAAGAAGCACTTCCTTGCATGTGAAGATATAGCTGCTGGGTCCTAGCTGTCAGGGGATGAATCAATTTTATTTTCACGTAACAAGGAAGCCCTTCCTTGCGTGAGAAGATGTAGTTGGTTGGTCCATCTTCTAGCCTCACCGCATACAGTCCTCTTTTGATGGCTGTCATTTGTTGACCACGTTGACCACGCCGCACCGAGAACGCCAAGGCGGCGGACGACAGTGAGGTCTAGGAAGGGAACAACATGGAGCCTGGGAAGATTCGGCTATGGATGCCCGCATGAAAGGGAATATGAGGGTTGACTGGTTTGCCTGTGGTGTGAGGCTACCATCACTTGAGAATAATAGGAGCTGTGTGTGAGTAGATGGAAGGCCTGGCCAGCTGTGGGAGTAGGGTGGGGAAGTGAGGCCTACGTGGAAGCACAACTGACCACTTGAGGTAGGAGCAGGCGTTCCCGCCGACACTAGTTTGGGCGGCTAGAGTGATCAGAGATTGAAGAAGCAGCACGGCCGTTGGATTAACATCTAACGGTCACAACTGCTAGAATCGTTTGTTGACTAAGTTGAGAAAGCCATGCTTACGCGTCAACTTAGTAGACTCATAAGTCATTGGAAGATCGAGAATAGGGGTCTAGAGGGGGTGATTAGACCCATAACAAGTAAAAGTGATAGTTTTTAAAATTATTCAAGTTAAGGTTGAGTTTTGCACATGTTAATAAGCACACAATACATTTTACACAAGCATAACAAGAGTATGGGTAGCGGAAAGAGTAAAGCATGCAAGTGCAAGAATGTAAAGGGATGGGAATTGGAAAGTGCAAACATAATGGAAACACGAAGATTTTTGGTGTGGTTCCGGTAGATGGCTGTCGGTGTCAAAACCGGCGGATCTCAGTAGGGGGTCCCGAACTGTGCGTCTAAGGTTGATGGTAACAAGAGACACGGGACACGAAGTTTTACCCATGTTCGGGCCCTCTTGATGGAGGTAATACCCTACGTCCCGCTTGATTGATATTGATGAATATGAGTATTACAAGAGTTGATCTACCACGAGATTGTAGTGGCTAAACCCTAGAAGTCTAGCCTGTATGACTAAGGTATTGAGTGTCCATTCCGGACTACACCCTCCGGTTTATATAGACACCAAGGGGATCTAGGGTTACATAGAGTCGGTTACATAAGAGGGAATCTTCATAGTTGTTCGCCAAGATTGCCTTCCACGTCAAGGAGAGTCTCATCCGGACACGGGTACAGTCTTCGGTCTTCATATCTTTATAGCCCATCAGTCCGGCCCATAGATAACAGGCCGGACGCCCGAGGACCCCTTAGTCCAGGACTCCCTCAGTAGCCCCTGAACCTGGCTTCAATGACAAGGTATCCGGCGCGTAGTGCGGTCTTCGGCATTGCAAGGTGAGTTCCTCCTTCCGAACTCCCGAATAATCTCCAGACGAATTGATCATGTCCGGACCTGTAACACACACCGCACACAACCACAGAGAGAATATAATAACACACAAGTCCAATCTGCTCACAACTTTAGCAATGCGACGTCACGCCTGTCCGGTCATAATTTCGAACCGTTTTTCACCCCATGTTTCGAGACGCGGTTGTCATTGTCAAGTCTTGTCAAAGCAGAGATCGTGTCCCCTTATTACCGGATTCTCATCAATACGTGCGTGGGTAACCCAACCGTCCTACGAGAAAGATTCCTTAGAAATAGGCAGATTCTTAGGCTTAGGAGGAGACGTTCAATACCGGAGGTGTATATAAAGGAACCAAGGGCCGTCTTTTTATGCCAAACCTCTCCTAAGCCTCCCCAACCCTGAGTTCCAACACCCAAGGTTCGACTCCATAGTTTTCAGCCTTCCCATCATGTCCGGATCTAGCTCCCAAGGCCGATGGGTGGCTTTCTCTGTTATAGAGGAGGATATCACAAAGCTTCGGGCGCCCAGATATCTGACCGCAGAGATCCACCACCGGCTTCCTGCTCAAGGACAAGTTATCCCGACCCCGAGATCCGATGAGAGGGTGGTATTTGTCTCCCACTTCCTCCGGGGGTTAGGGTTTGCTCTTCACCCCTTTGTCCGAGGGATAATGTTTTATTACGGACTAGATTTTCACGACCTTGCCCCGGACTCTATCCTCCATGTCTCGGCGTTTATCATTACATGCGAGGCCTTCCTTCGAGGCCCCCCCACACTTTGGCTTATGGCTTAAAACCTTTAGTGTAAAGCCGAAGGTAGTCGACGGGGAACAGGCGGAGTGCGGCGGTGCTATAATCAGCCAACTCACCAACACTCCCTGGCCAAAAGGTTCTTTTTCCGAGGCTTCCACTTACTGGCAGCGGGAGTGGTTTTATATCACAGAGCCCCTCAATACTAAATGGGTAGCTGCCCCCACCTTCCGTCCCGGCCCACCGTTACGGCTAGCGTCATGGGTCAACAAGGGGCTAGACTGGGGATTAGTGGATGAAGTGCGGACCTTACAAAGCCACATTCGAACCCTCCTCGAGAGGGATATCAATCTCGTCAGTGTGATCCAAGTGATGTTAGTTCGCCGAATCCTACCCTGCCAGCGCAGGCCTCGCCGCATGTGGGAGTTTAATCCAGAAGGACCACAAACCCTCCAACACTTCTTCGGCGCCACACATGAAGGGATGTGGAAGTTATTTTTCGGGAAGCGGAAACATTGGCCAGATACTGCCGAGGACGCCGGCCTTAGCTGTAATCGTCTGGATACCCCGGTAAGCACTTGGCTTTCGAATACTTTGTGGTCATGCATACAGTAATATGGTACTAAGCAAGCTATATTTTTCCAGGGCTGGATAAAGAAGGCGGAACTGATTATGTGTTCGACCCCTCTGCCTGATGGTCTAGCGAATCTTGTCTTAACAAGGATGTTGGCCCCAACACCATACCAGATGTCGGAGAAGTAGGACGAGGAAGAGGGCAAGAGGACCAAGGATGGCCTCTATTCCCAGGGAACCTCGGACTTTACGTCCGGAGGAATAAAAATCCCCTCATCCGAAGACAAAAGTGAAGAGGGGGCCACTATCTCCTTCCCTCCCAGGAAGAAGAGGGCCGCCTCCGAAGATTGGGAGAAGCAAGCTCCTAAGCAAGGCAAGATGCCTTTGGGGGGTGGCCCGGGCCTGGAGGACGTCGAAGTGTAGTCTCATGATGAGGACAAGCCTCCGGCCAAATCGTAAGCGAACAAGCCTGTTTTAAACCTATCCCGTTCTTTTCTTATGATGCCTGGAATATTTTTTTTGCAGCTCAGCGTGCAACCCCCTGCAACAATCCTCTTCCTCGGGGGACCTTCTCCCGAAGATGATGGAAAGCGAGACGCCCCCACCGGCTTCTTCGTCCAATAGGACAGACGACCTTGAGGTGTCGTCACGGAGGGTCTCCCCCGACCAACAAGTGGTGCCAGGGATGACGAAGATGCTACACGAAGGTGATACTTTGGCGGCCCAGGGTCCGGGAAACAACAATGAAGACCCCGAACAATCTGGAATGCAACCGGATACAAATAAATGGATCCCTTCAAAGGGTGACCGTACTCCTGTGGCTGCCTCCGGAGACCCAGAGGCGCCGGATATCTTGACGAACATGCTGCGGAAGACGTTCATTTCAGAGGAACATCATACCTTGATGGGTACGGTGGTAAAAAAGGTCCTATCCGCAAAGAGCGGATTGAATGAGGCCTTTGCAAGTCTGCTGAGAGGCTTCGAGGTTTGTACTGTAATATGTGCAATTGTGTTTTATTCAGAAAATACACCTGTGTATAGACAGTAGCCCCTGAGACTCAGGTTGGCTTCCCATAGGAAGCGAACGGAGGATCAAAAGAAATATCCGAGGACTAATCTGATTGACTTTGAACACAGGCTGCTTCCCCCCTGGCTACTTCCCAGCCTGCGGATATTGCCGAGCTGCAACGGAAGCTTGATGTAGCCGGGGATGGTACCACGTTAATCAATATGCGTCTTGACGAGTCGCAAGGTATGTATTCGGAGCAGTCCATGCGCATACATTTTTGTAATATAAGCATTATGCTGAAAGTTGTGCCTGGCTGCAGATGGGGCTGCCGTTGTTGAAATTCTTTGGGCGGAGCTAGCCCGGGCTAAGGAGCAGGCCCGGTGTAGTAATGCGGCTGCCGAGAAGGCATTGGCTGAGTTAAAAGCCGAACGAGCTGCTTGGCGTCAAGACGAGGAGAAGATATACACGATGGCGCTCGAGCTAAAAAGTGCTGCTAGCCGGTGCGAACTCCTTGAGAAGGAGAATGAAGCCAAAATGGCTGAGATTGACAAGGCCCTACGAGAGGCGAGAGAAGCGCGGTATGAATCCAGAGCTGCCCGTGAGGAGATCCGGCAAGCTGGGGAGATTGCAGCTGGTAAGCTGTTTTTGCTATAGGCTAAGTTCGGCGATCCGAACTATGCTCAGCTTAACCAATTGTGGAGTTCTTCGGACGAGTTTTTAGACTTGCCGAAGAGTTCTTCCGATGCGGCGCAGTATTATCATGCGCAAGACGGGTACGCACTGGAGAAGCTTTTATGGTCACAATTCGGCACCTCGAAGCGCCCCTTGTTGCTGAATGAGCAAATGTTCCAGTGGGCCGAGCTTCATAGGATATCCGGCGCTGCCATGAAGAATGTCATAATCCGGTTATGGCCAACTGAGCCAGTTCCGAACAGTTACTTCGGCTTGGTGCAGCGGCTTGTTGACGCAGTGCCTCGTATCGACGCTGTGAAGCGATCGGTGTGTATCGAAGGTGCACGGATGGCTTTTGCCCGAGTCAAGACGTTCTGGGGGAATATGAAGGCCATCGACGTTGCGGTGAAGAGACCACCCAAGGGCAAGGACCGCCATGAACTGGTACATTATTTTGAAGACGTCCTTGTAGCCACCCGCTTGATAGAGGGTCAATGCTCGAAAGACATAATGTTCGAGTGAAGTGTATGAGAATTGTATGAGACAATTTTACAGTAAATCTATTTATGTGTTTTGCTCGAAAGCTTGTGTTCCTCCTGTGCGGCCATCTGAAAGTTTTCCAGTCGTCGGCTTCAGCCCCCTTGTAGGAAGTACAGGGGTGTTCGAAAAAGCATCTGATCACTCCTGACCCAACGCCTTGGTCCATGAGGGAGGTGTCAATGTGGCGAACCAGGCAACCAGACTATAGGGCGTTAACACTTTCACTTAGCCATAGGAGTTTTACGGTGGGTCTATGACATAGCCCCTAGTATGTATGCGGCTTACTCATACGATGCGGTTACATAATTGACCCGAAAAGAGGTCCTACGTGTGACACGGAGGAATCACTAGAGATTCCAATAAGTCATTGAGTGGTTAACCAGCTCTCGTCGCATCATGACAGTCAGTTTTCGGCTTTCTCTACTGAGGTGCGTCACCGGGTGAACCGGTAGCACAATCGCAGTAGTTCTCCCTTTACTACCCTAGCCGATAGAGCGGAACGTAGGGTAGCAAGCACAGGAGCCGAGCAACCCATCTATTGACCCAAGACATGATTTGGAGCTGATGCATATAAGGCAAAACTCACGACGCCGAAGTACGCTATAAAAGCTGTTCGGACTTTATTGGCAACCCATTTGTTCCCGTACCGAGCCCCTGGCAAGTTAAGCTGGGCTATATATTTGAAACGACCATAGGAGGTGTATTTATTTTGCGAAAAGACACGAGTGATTAATCCGGATAATTTAAACTAGGACCGGAGTGATATGCCAATGGTTACTTGATATACATAAGGGCCACGACCCCGGCAATTTGATATGTGCTAGGTCGAAGGCAGAGATAAAAGGCATGTTACAGGCTCAAAAAAAGAGTGCGGTCTACAAAAAGTTATTTTGGACCTCCTGTCGCACGTCTGCGCCGCCTGTCCTCAGCGAGGGGAATCCTTGAAGGGGGTAACCCCATAGGTGAGTGTATGGATCCGAACTCCTATGGGGTCGGTCGTAGGTGTTTCCCCTTTGCGCCACCTACTTTTAAGAGATAATGAAACAAAAGAAAATAGGAGAGCAGTTAAAGAATGTTACTGGAGTGCCGGTAGACTTGTCCGTATTGTGCTTCTGTCAATGCCCATGGTATCTTGAGTGTGTAATTATGTATGCGCGATATAGTTTTCACGGGTATACGAGATGGGCAGCGAAAGCCGAACTGCTATTTCTGTTCCAGATTTGATCGATCTTTAGGGGGAAATTGCTTCCGCCCTCTGGCATTTAGCTGGTGAGCCGCTCCCTTGTCCCTATTGCCTGGTGGCCCATTTCCATTGTGTCCGACATTGAGCCTGCCGGCCTGCTTGAGGACCCAATAGCTACTGTTGGTGTGATTAGCTGGTTTATTGGGGTAGCCATGAATCTGGCAGGGCCGGTCCAATATCATGTCTAGTTTGGATGGTCCGTCTCTGTTTGCTTTGAATGGCTTTTTCCGTTGGCCGGGCTTGGGATTGCTAAATCCGGCGTTGACCGCTGTGTCGCGTGATCTTTCATTATCATTGCGACTGTTGTGTATGCTTCGTCGTGGCTTGCCATTGCTGTCTCATATTTCAGAAGTGCCCGAGTCACTGGCGCTGTTGCTTCTACGAGCGAGCCAGCTGTCTTCTCCTGTGCAAAAGCGGGTCATTAGAGCGGTAAGGGTTGTCATGGATCTAGGTCATTCTTGACCGAGGTGGCGTGCAAGCCATTCACCCCAGACGCTATGTTTAAAGGCCGCAATGGCCTTCGCATCCGGACAGTCAACGATTTGGCTCTTTTTAACTAGGAACCTGGTCCAAAGCTTCCTGGCTGACTCTCCAGGCCGCTGGACAATGTTACTTAAGTCATCGGCGTCTGGTGGCCGGACATATGTTCCTTGGAAGTTGTTGCGAAAGGCGTCCTCCAAATTCTCCCAGCTGCCGATAGAATTTTCTGGCAGACTGTTTAACCAGTACCGAGCTGGTCCTTTGTGTTTTAGTGGCAGGTATTTGATGGCATGAAGGTTGTCTCCGCGGGCCATGTGGATATGGAGGAGGAAGTCCTCGATCCATACTGCGGGATCCGTTGTTCCATCGTATGATTCGATATTCATGGGTTTGAACCCATCTAGGAATTCATGCTCCATTACTTCAGTTGTGAAGCAAAGAGGGTGTGCGGCACCCCTATGTTGGGCCACACTGCGGCGTATATCCGACAGAGTCCATTTGCGGTTTTCAGCCCGGTTGTGGCTAGGTTTGTCATGTCAGAATAGGTGGCCGTCGTCATGTGTTGAGGTGTGTCCTTGTGATCTATAGATCGCTCTTGAGTGTGATGCTTTGCTACTCAAGTCTTGTTGACGGTCGTATGTATAACCCCGATCTGTTTTGTTCCTGCTTTTATTGCGAGGTGGGGCGGTTTAGTGTTCGGCTTGAGTTGTCGCTTTACCTGGGCCTAGTTGTGGCCGATCTGCCGTATTGTGCGATGATGGAATGGGCTCCAGCGCCTCATCGTTGCCTTGGGATAGCAATCTATGCTTCAGGTAGCTTTTGGCTGGTCTACCAAGGCCGTATTCTTCGGCGGCTAGGACTTCGGTCCATTTATCATTGAGCAGATCTTGGTCAGCTTGAAGCTGCTGCTGCTTCTTTTTCAGGCTCCTTGCCGTGTCTATTAGTTGGCGCTTGAAGCGCTCCTGCTCACGAGGCTCCTCAGGCACGATGAAATCCTCAGCGCCGAGGCCCACCTCATCCTCAGAGAGTGGAAGATAATTGTTGTCCTCCGAATCTTCGTGTGTGGCCTGTTTAGCAGGGCTAACTTGCCTATCTTCCCGTACGTCTTGTTCATTGGTTGTATCCACGGGGTCTTCATCGTCATCGGCATCATTGTCCATGCCGTCGATATTCTCGGAGTTGTAATCCAGTGTATCGGTTGAATCCTCGATTGTGGCTATGAAGTGGGTGGTGGGTGGGGAGCACAATTCTCCACCGCCAGCCCCTAGTTCGAGCCGGATATAGTTCGGCTGAGAGTCCTCCGCCATGGACAGGTTTTTTATTGAGTTTAGCACATCACCCAAAGGCGAGTGCTGGAAGATGTCTGCGACGCTGAATTTGAAGATCGATAAACAATCAAGCTCAGCATCCGCGGGCTCGCGCGGCTCGGAACCTACGGCCGGAGATGAGTCTGGCGTTCCGATGGCACAGGCCTCGTGTGAGACCAGGTCCAGGTACACCTCCAACACCGTGGAATCTGTGGCCTCCGAGGTGGGGTTAATCCTTCCGTCTTCGGATGGCGCGGCCTGCTCCGGCTATGGGGCCAGAGCGGTTACAGCAGTGATCTCCTGGGTGCGGCCCGATGACAGATTTAGGTCATGATCATCGGGGTGACCGGGAGCGGCCACCGCGGTATCGAATCCGGCGAAGATCAAGTCTCCACGGATGTCCGCGACGTAGTTCAAGCTCCCAAATCTGACCTGATGGCCAGGGGCATAGCTTTCGATCGGCTCCAGATGGGCAACCGAGTTGGCACGCAGTGCGAAGCTGCCGAACACGAAGATCTGCCCGGGGAGGAAAGTTTCTCCGCAGACAGCGTCATTATCGACGATTGAAGGGGCCATCGAACCTTTCAGCGATAGCACAGAGGAACTCTCAATGAAAGCACCAATGTCGGTGTCAAAACCGGCGGATCTCGGGTAGGGGGTCCCGACCTGTGCGTCTAAGGTTGATGGTAACAGGAGACAGGGGACACGAAGTTTTACCCAGGTTCGGGCCCTTTTGATGGAGGTAATACCCTACGTTCTGCTTGATTGATATTGATGAATATGAGTATTACAAGAGTTGATCTACCACAAGATCGTAATGGCTAAACCCTAGAAGTCTAGCCTGTATGACTAAGGTATTGAGTATATCCTTTCCGGACTACACCCTCCGGTTTATATAGACACCGAGGGGATCTAGGGTTACATAGAGTCGGTTACATAAGAGGGAATCTTCATAGTTGTTCGCCAAGCTTGCCTTCCACGTCAAGGAGAGTCTCATCCGGACATGGGTACAGTCTTCGGTCTTCATATCTTTACAGCCCATCAGTCCAGCCCATAGATAACAGTCCGGACGCCGGAGGACCCCTTAGTCCAGGACTCCCTCAGTGGCACTATCGTACGTCCATGTTGATGGAGACTTCAACCCACGAAGGGTAACGGCTACGCGAGTCCAAGGAGGGCTCTACCCACAAAGGGTCCATGAAGAAGCGACCTTGTCTATCCCACCATGGCCATCGTCTCGAGTAGATCTTCACGAAGTAGGTGATCTCATTGCCCTTACAAACTTTCTGGTTAACTCAACATCATGTCGGAGGTTGCCAAGTGACACCTAACCAATCTAGGAGACACCACTCACCAAAAGGTAATAGACGGTGTGATGATGCTGAACTCCTTGCTGAAAGTGCAACTAATCCCCGAGTGGTTTTGATAATTCATAACAACATATATCTCATTGAACTAATGTCCATTCAAGATAAATATTTCAGGACGTTCAATGATTGGGATGGCAAGGACTAGAGACGTGGACCCCTCAAAATGCTAAGGACAAGAATCGGCAAAAGCTCAAGACTCTACATTTTTGTCTAAGTGATCCAAGATCACATTGAGTCCATAGGAAAGCCAATACTATTAAAAGGAGATGAGGTGTTTCTTAATGATCTATTTGCTCAATTTCTTAGTGATATTGCTCCAAAAAACCCTCAACCACTTTATCTATGTCCAAAACCTCGAGTTCTTCTGGACTTAGCCAGTGCCAAAACCCTAACAATTCAGTCACACCGATATGGATCTCGGTCTCACCGAGATGGCCTTGCCATTGCTCTGTGACTTGTTGCATTCACTTTAGTTCCATTGAGATGTTGCAATCGGTCCCATCTAGTTGGTTTGACCGATTCTCTGTTGCTTATTGCTTCACTTTGGTCCCACCGAGATGATGCAATCGATGGCACCGAGATGAGGTTTTGCCCTAAGCCCTAGCACATCGGTACCACCGAGTAGTTTCAGTTGGTCCCACCGAGATTCCTAACGTTCATATTTTTGTCAGATCAGTGCCACCGACATGGGTCAAAAGTGTGTAACGATTGGATTTTGTGTGGAGGCTATATATACCCCTCCACCCCCTCTTCCTCATTGAAGAGAGCCATCAGAACATGCCTACACTCACACCATTCATTTTATGAAAGAGAACCACCTACTCATGTGTTGAGATCAAGAGATTCCATTTCTACCATTTGAACCTTGATTTCTAGCCTTCCCCAAGTTGCTTTCCAATCAAATCTTTCTTCCACCATAACCAAATCTGTGAGAGAGAGTTGAGTGTTGGGGAGACTATCATTTGAAGCACAATAGTAAGGAGTTCATCATCAACACACCATCTATTACTTTTTGGAGAGTGGTGTCTCCTAAATTGGTTGGGTGTCGCTTGGGAGCCTCTGGCATGATGTGGAGTTCAACCAAGAAGTTTGTAAGGGCAAGGATACCACCTACTTCGTGAAGATCTACCCGAGTGAGGTAAGTCCTTCATGGGCGATGGCCATGGTGGGATAGACAAGGTTTCTTCTTCATGGGTGGAGCCCTTCGTGGACTCGTGCAATGGTTACCCTTTGTTAGTTGAAGTCTCCATCAACGTGGATGTACTATAGCACCACCTATCAGAACCACGCAAAAAATCTTCATGTCTCCATTATGTCTGCCTTCTCCAAACCCCTCCCTTTACCTTCATATACAATGTTCTGCATTCCGCTGCTATACTCTTAGAATTGAATGTGTAGGTTGATTGCTTGACTTGTCATAATTGCTAAAATCTGCCCACAACTAAAATTGGGAAAAGGAAAGATTTTTATTTGGTCAAGTAGTCTAATCACCCCCCTCTAGACATACTTTTGATCCTACAAGTGGTATTAGAGGTTTGGTCTCCGTAAGCCTTGATTTCCATAGCTTTGGTGATGATAGACTTGGTTTCACAACCTAGGAGAGTATGGCGTCTAGCGAGGGTAACTATCACCGTAGAGGTCCTTATTTTGATAGTACAAATTTTGCTAGTTGGAAGCATAAGATGAAAATGCATATTCTTGGTCATAACCCCGCCGTTTGGGCTGTTATTCGTATTGTCTTGCAAGGTGAATTCTTTGAGGATGTTAGAGAACCAGATCGTGAATACAATGCTCAACCTTGTGATATTTTCTTCAATGGATTGTGCCCCGAAGAATTCAACAAAATCAGACGCCTTGAGAATGCAAAGGAAATTTGGGATACTTTGGTTGATATGCATGAAGGTATCGAGTCCGTCAAGGAATCCAAGTTGGATGTGCTTCAAAATCAACTTGACAAGTTCAAGATGAAGGATGGTGAAGGAGTTGCCGAAATGTACTCTAGGCTTGCTCTCATCACAAATGAGATTGTCGGCTTAGGAAGTGAAGAGATGACCGACAAATTCATCATCAAGAAGATCCTTAGAGCGTTGGATGGCAAATATGATACCATGTGTACATTGATCCAAATGATGCCCAATTACAAAGATCTCAAGCCCACGGAAGTCATTGGTAGAATTGTTGCTCATGAGATGTCACTCAAGGATAAAGAAGAGCTCCACAGCAAGTCAAGTGGTGCATACAAAGCTTCAAGTGATGCTCCTACAACATGAAGTGACAAGCTAGTCTCCAATGATGAATTGAGCTTAATGGTGAAAAACTTCAACAAGTTCTACAAGAGTAGAAGCAAAGAGGGAAGCTCCAAATCAAGGTCCTACAATGAGAACGATCTTCTAGTCATGATCACAATTGCTACAATTGCGGAAGACCCGGACACCATTCCAATGAGTGTACAACTCCCTACAAGAAAAGAGAAGACACACCAAAAAGGAGGAGTAGAAGAGATTAATCACCTCCAAGAGAGAGGACTAGATATGATCGTTATGAACCAACACCCTCTCGAAGAAGCAACGATTCAGAAAGGAGAGACAAGTCATCAAAGAGCTACATAAGATGAAGACATCAAGCTCATGTTGGTGAATGGGTTTCCGGCTCCGACTCCGACTCCGACAACTACTCTGAGAGAAGCTATCGCTCCGACTCCGAATATACTCAACATGAAGGTGTTGCTGGTCTTGCTCTAGTGTCATCGAACTCCCATGCATTCTTTGTCTCCCCTTGTGTTGAATCAATAAATTTGGGTTGAATACTTTACCCTCAAAAACTGTTGCGATCCCCTATACTTGTGGGTTATCAAGACGTGCAAATCATCGTCCGCGCCAGGACAAGGAGCTGCGCCAGGTGGTGGGCGGCGGTCAGCACACATGGCTCCTGCCTCTTGAAGCTCCTTGGTGGTCTTGGTGATGAACTCCTGAGCACCGGGTGCCTCGTGCCTTATGCCCTGATGAGGGAAGCGTGTGGTGAAGCATGCCTCCATGTGGTGGCCGAGCGCCTCCCTCCTAATGTTGGCTAAGCCTGAGGTCCTCCAGAAGAGAGCCCCCGAGCCCAGCCTGAGGAGGGCGCCACCTTCCTATGAGAGGGAGGGAGGCGCCCCATCTACGGGCACAGGTCCTGAAGCCCTTGATGGAGCAGCTGCTTCTTCTTCTTAGGGATGGCCTTAGGAGGGTAGGCGACGCCTTCGTTATCTAGGTCTTCGAGCGCTGCATCTTGGTAAGCATGCTCAAGGGAGCACACCGCGTCCTTCTCCTCGTAGGCGACCGTGATGATGTCATAGCTCCCTCACATCTTGAGGACGTTGTAGCCATGATGGGTCACTGCCATAAACTTGGCCAGGGCTGGGTACCCAAGGACGGTGTTGTACGATAGGCGGATGTGGGCGACGTCGAAGTTGATGAGCTCGGTGCGGTAGTTGTCGTGCCTGCCGAAAGTGATAGGAAGGCGGACCTGCCCGATCGGGGTGGTGGAGCCGTCGGTTACTCCTGAGAAGGGCTTGGTAGGCTGCAGCTAGTCGTATGGCACCTATAGGCGGTCGAACATTTCGACAGACAGGACATTGAGCCCCGCGCCACCGTCGATGAGGGTCTTGGTGACTTGGACATTGTTGATGATGGGTGAGGAGAGCATCATGAGGGCGCCGGTAGTTGCCGCACACTTGAGTTGGTTGGAGGAGCTGAAGGTAATGGTGCACTTGGACCACCTGAGCGGGCGCACGGCCTCGAGCTTGGGGAGGGCAGCGCTCACCTCGTGAGCAAACTGTTTGAAGATACACTGAGAGGCTGGGGCCTGAGCGCCACCCAAGATGCAAGCGATGGCGCGAGGCTCCTGGAAGCCCCCAGCCCCCTCGTCCTGATGATGGTCGCCGTTCCTTCTTGGAGGTGGCGGCAGCGGAGGGAGGCCAGCGTTGCCCTGAGGGCGGTCCTCCCGAGGCTGGTCTCTCCAGGCGCCCTCGCGAGGCTGGTCCTGCCAGAGGTCCTCACGAGGCCGGTCGTGCCACTCGTGGCGTGGCCGCGGTCATCGCAACGTCCTCCACTTCGTCCTCCTCCAGGATCGTATCCTCGGTCGTTGTGCTTGAGGCATCGGCCGAAGCGCCCATCGCGGATGGCCCTGAGCCCACTACAAGAAAAGACACATCCATGACATTTTGGGCCGAATGAATTTTTTTCCTGTCATACTTATGACACTTCTATGACGATAATTGTGACAAAACCCGATATCATCATAGATGTGGTGGGCTCCTACTTCTATGACAAAAAATTGATAGAAAATGGGCCTTTCGTCCTAGGCGGGCCGGAGACGCAGCTGCATGACATTCTTTGGGCCGTCCATGACGGAAAAAACCATGGTAGAAGCGAGGGCGAGGAAAATATCGGGGTTTTCCCAGTTACGGTGGGTGGTCGGGGCCGAGCGATGCACAAAGGTTTGCACGTTTCTCTCGTACACGCACGCGCATGGGTGCAAGGCGTTGGGCGCTAACTGAACCCGAGCGAGGCGTTCGCCTACTGAACCCGAGCGATTGCACTGCAGGCTACGCGTTACTGAACCTGATCGAGCGATTCCTTCGCTAGTGCTGCTAACTGAAGCCGATCGATGCTGCCTTTGGATGTACAGTGAGCGTTGTTGGGGCTGGATGAACAGGATCCCGTGGAGGGCTGGATGAACAGGACCACCCCATGGAGGGCTGGATGAACAGTAGATGGTGGAGGGCTGGATGAACAGTAGCCTATGGAGGGGTGGTTGAACAGGAGCCCGTGGAGAGGGCTGGTTGAATAGTAGCCGGTGGAGTAGCGCGCGGTGGAGGCTGGATGAACAGGAGCCCGTGGATGAACAGTCACAGGTGGAGGCTGGAGGAGGTCGACGGTGGATGAACAGTAGCCCGTGGAGGCTGGAGGGGGTCGATGGTGGAGATGAATAGTATCCCGTGGAGTCCCGTTTTGCGGTACGCCACACCCCTCCCGATGAACATGACCCCAGTTTCGACTGTATTGCTCCAACACAAGTCCGTTTCCTCCGTTTTGCGGTACACCACACCCCTCCCGATCAACATGACCACGTTTCGACCGTAGGAGGTCCGTTTCCTCCGTTTTGCGGTACGCAAGACCCCTCCCGATGAACATGATCCCGTTTCGAATGTGGTCGGTCGAACACAAGGCCGTTTCCACCATTGTGCGGTACGCCAGGCCTCGTTTCCATCGGCTGTTCCGTCCAAGCCAGTTGGCTCCCACGCGTTCCGTTGGCTCCCGATGAACACGACGCATTCCGTTGCCTCCCCATGAACACGATGACGACGTTGTTGTTTTTTTGGGCGACGATGACGTTGTTTATCCGTTCGGAACCAGCCATGTACACGAGCCCTGGCCATACTGTAACGCCCCGGATACAACTTTCCATATTTGCAACTCCGACTCTTGCCTTTTTCGGAGATGCAATATGTTATTCCCTTCATGGTTGGGCTTTTGTCTACGTTTTGCATTTAGTTCATGTCATGCATTTCATATCATGTCATCATGTGCATCGCATTTGCATTCGTGTTCGTCTCTTGCATCCAAGCATTTTCTCCGTTGTCCGTTTCGCAATCCGACACTCCCACATGCACCGGCGCACCCCTCTTGTCTCTTTTCGTGAGCGGGTGTTAAACGTTCTTGGAATGGACCGAGATTTGCCAAATGGCCTTGCTACACCACCGGTAGACCGCCTGTCAAATTTCATTCCATTTGGAGTCCGTTTGATGCCCCAACGGTTAACCAGGTAACCGCAACAGCCTCTTTTGTGTTGCAGCCCAACACCCCTCCAAAACAGCCCAATAACCCATCTAAACCATCTCCATGTTATCTGCCATCGGATCATGATCGTGTGGGCGAAAACCGCACCTCATTTGGACATTCCTACCTCTCTCTACCTATAAATATGTGTCCCTCCCCGAAAATTCTCGCAGATGAAACCCTAGTGTCTTCCTCCTCGTGCCGCCGGACACATCCGTCCGCGCTGGACATGTCCGCCGGCCACGTCGCTCCGGCCAACCACAAGCCGCCACGTCACCCCGCCACCGCTCCCCTCCACTCGTGTCGCACCACGTCACCGCCGCCAGCGCCCCACTTCGCCGTGCCACCCGGGGCCCAGATCCGGCCCGCCCCGGGCCGAACCGGGCCGCGCCGGGCCCGCCCTCCGCCGCCGCTCGCCCGAGCCGGATCCCGCGCAACACCGCCTCCTGCGACCTTCGCCGCCCGCCGCCTGATACGTCTCCAACGTATCTATAATTTTTGTTTGCTCCATGCTATATTATCTTTTGTTTTGGACATTATTGGGCTTTATTATCCACTTTTACATTATTTTTGGGACTAACCTATTGACCCAGAGCCCAGTTCCAGTTTTTCCCCTTGTTTCAGCGTTTCGAAGAAAAGGAAAATCAAACGGAGTCCAATTGACTTGAAACTTCACGGAACTTATTTTTGGAAGGAAAGCAACCCAAGAGACTTGGAGTCCACGTCAAGGAAGTTTCGAGGAAGCCACGAGGTAGGGGGCACGCCCTCCACCCTCGTGGGCCCCTCGTGGCTCCCCTGACGTACTTCTTCCGCATATATATCTCCATATACCCTAAAACGATTGGGGAACACAATAGATCGGGAGTTTCACCGCCAGAAGCCTCCGTAGCCACCGAAAACCAATATAGACCCGTTCCGGCACCCTGCCGGAGCAGGCAATCCCTCTCCAGTGGCCATCTTCATCATCCTGGTGCTCTCCATGACGAGGAGGGAGTAGTTCTCCCTCAGGGCTGAGGGTATGTACCAGTAGCTATGTGTTTGATCTCTCTCTCTCTCTCGTGTTCTTGAGGTGGTACAATCTTGATGTATCGCAAGCTTTGCTATTATAGTTGGATCTTATGATGTTTCTCCCCCTCTACTCTCTTGTAATGGATTGAGTTTCCCCTTTGAAGTTATCTTATCGGATTGAGTCTTTAAAGATTTGAGAACACTTTATGTATGTCTTGCCGTGCGTATCTGTGGTGACAATGGGAAATCACGTGATTCACTTGATGTATGTTTTGGTGATCAACTTGCGGGTTCCGCCCATGAACCTATGCATAGGGGTTGGCACACGTTTACGTTGTGATTCTCCTGTAGGAATTTTGGGGCACTCTTTGAGGTTCTATGTGTTGGTTGAATAGATGAATCTGAGATTGTGATATGCATATCGTATAATCATACCCACGGATACTTGAGGTGACATTGGAGTATCTGGGTGACATTAGGGTTTTGGTTGATTTGTGTCTTAAGGTGTTATTCTAGTACGAACTCTAGGGCTGTTTGTGACACCTATAGGAATAGCCCAACGGATTGATTGGAAAGAATAACTTTGAGGTGGTTTCGTACCCTACCATAATCTCTTCGTTTGTTCTCCGCTATTAGTGACTTTGGAGTGACTCTTTGTTGCATGTTGAGGGATAGTTATGTGATCCAATTATGTTATTATTGTTGAGAGAACTTGCACTAGTGAAAGTATGAACCCTAGGCCTTGTTTCAACGCATTGCAATACCGTTTGTGCTCACTTTTATCATTAGTTACCTTGCTGTTTTTATATTTTCAGATTACAAAAACCTTTATCTACCATCCATATACCACTTGTATCACCATCTCTTCGCCGAACTAGTGCACCTATACAATTTACTATTGTATTGGGTGTGTTGGGGACACAAGAGACTCTTTGTTATTTGGTTGCAGGGTTGCTTGAGAGAGACCATCTTCATCCTACGCCTCCTACGGATTGATACACCTTAGGCCATCCACTTGAGGGAAATTTGCTACTTTCCTACAAACCTATGCACTTGGAGGCCCAACAACGTCTACAAGAAGAAGGTTTTGTAGTAGACATCAAGCTCTTTTTCTGGCGCCGTTGCCGGGGAGGTGAGTGCTTGAAGGTACATCTTTAGATCTTGCAATCGAGTCTTTTAGTTTCTTGTTTTATCACTAGTTTAGTTTATAAAAGAAAATTACAAAAAAATATGGAATTGAGTTTTCCTCATACGCTTCATCTTTTTAATATCTTTCGTGAGTATGATGGAAAGGAAAATTGTGCCAAAGTGTTAGAAGAAGAATGCATTAAAATGTTTGGCACTAAATCTTTGAATGATGAAAATGATTGCAATGTTGTTAGTATGAACTCCTCGAATATCCCTAGTACTAATGATGATTGCACTAGTTATGATGAAAATGTCTCCTATAAACATGTCAATTTTTGTGGAGTGCATTGGGTTTGCAAGTACACACCAAATAGGGAAGATAGATATTACAAGAGGCATAAGTACTTATAAACTAAATTGTTGCAAGAAAGGCTAGATGATTGTGCTAAAAATTTAAATTTTCTTGGCCATACTTGTGAGCTTTGTAATGAACGTAGTCATTTAACCATCCGATGCAAATTGTTTCATGATCTAATCGTTTCCAAAAATTGTGATGACTTGATTTCTCTTGCACATCATAATGAACTTAGTTTGCTTATGGGTTACGAAGAAATGAAACTTATAACTAACTATCTTCCAGAATTTGCCCGTTATAAACTTCTCGGTTTTTATCTTGAGGAAATTTATATGTATTGTGCGGTGAATTGCATTGAAAATTCTTATATTGCCAACTACATAAAGAAAAGAAAACAAATAGAAGATGAAGAGAATACTAATGAAAGGGAAGACTTCCCAATACCCTCCTATTATTTCTTATGATGAATCAGGTAACGAGGAGGAGCCTCCTATTCAACCAATCTCATTAATAAGGAGCTCCAAAAATAGGATTGAACCCACACATGATGTGGTGAAGAAGAAAAGAAAAAGGAAGAGAGGTAAAAAGATATCTCTCCCAAATAATGTTGCTCCTATTACTATTGTGCCTCATGAAAATATAATTGTGGAAGATAATGATACTTCTTATGATCTTGAAAATCTTTTTGGCACTTGCTTGGAAGAATATGATAATTGCTATACTATTGGTGCTATCCATACTATTAATGGTGAGAGTGATTATGCTTATGATATGAGAAGGCCCAGGCTTGGGGATGCTATGTTTGATGAATATGATGTTTTTGAGAATATATTTGCTGCAATTAATGTTTGTCCCAAGCTTGGGGATGCTACATTTAATGAATATGATATTTTTAGTCTCCCAAGTTCTGATATGCAAATTTATAATAATGATAGCATGCCTCCTACTTATGATGATTATTGTGATGATACTTATGCTATAAAAAGTAGTGATTATATTTATAAAACTTGTCATGACTATGGTTACCCCTTTTCTGAACATTACTCTTTTAATGTGGAAACAATTTATAGTATTCGAGTTTCTTATGATACTCCCACTATTCTGAATGAGAAGAATTTTGCTTATGTGGAGAGTAATAAAATTTCTATGCTTGTAGATCATGAAAAGAATTCTTTAGGTGCTGTTTATATTGTTGAATTCATTCATGATGCTACTGAAAATTATTATGAGGGAGGAATATATGCTTGTAGGAATTGCAATAATATCAAGTTTCCTCTCTATGTGCTTAAAGTTATGAAGTTATGCTTGTTTTACCTTCCTATGCAAGTTGATTCTTGTTCCCATAAGTTGTTTGCTGACAAAATCCCTATGCATAGGAAGTGGGTTAGACTCAAATGTGCTAGTCATATTCTTCATGATGCTCTCTTTATGTTTCAATTCTTATCTTTTATGTGAGCATCATTGAAATCATCATGCCTAGCTAGGGGCGTTAAACGATAGAGCTTGTTGGGAGGCAACCCAACTTTATTTTTTTACTTACTTTTTGCTCCTGTTTAGTAATAAATAATTTATCTATCCTTTGTTATGATTGAACTTTTATGTTTTAATTAGTGTTTGTGCCAAGTAGAACCGTTGGGAAGACTTGGGGAAAGTCTTGTTGATCTTGCTATAAAAAACAGAAACTTTAGCGCTCACGAGAATTGCTGCCATTTTTATTTGGAAAGTGATATTTAGTTAATTGTTTTTTCAGATGATTAATAGATAAATTCCTCACGTCCAGAAATTTATTTTAGAATTTTTGGGGTTCCAGAAGTTTGCGTTAGTTACAGATTACTACAGACTGTTCTGTTTTTGACAGATTCTGTTTTTCATGTGTTGTTTACTTATTTTGATGAATCTATGGCTAGTGAAAGAGTTTATAAACCATAGAGAAGTTGGAATACATTAGGTTTAACACCAATATAAATAAAGAATGACTTCATTACAGTACCTTGAAGTGGTGTTTTGTTTTCTTTCGCTAATGGAGCTTACGAGTTTTCTGTTAAGTTTTGTGTTGTGAAGTTTCAAGTTTTGGGTAAAGATTCGATGGACTATGGAATAAGTAGTGGCAAGAGCCTAAGCTTGGGGATGCCCAAGGCACCCCAAGGTAATATTCAAGGACAACCAAAAGCCTAAGCTTGGGGATGCCCCGGAAGGCATCCCCTCTTTCGTCTTTGTTCATCGGTAATATTACTTGGAGCTATATTTTATTCGCCACATGATATGTGTTTTGCTTGGAGCGTCATTTTATTTTATTTAGTTTTGCTTGCTGTTTGAATAAAATACCAAGATCTGAAATTCTTAAATGTTAGAGAGTCTTCACATAGTTGCATAATTATTCGACTACTCATTGATCTTCACTTATATCTTTGGGAGTAGTTCGTTGTAGCTCTAGTGCATCCGTTGCATGACAATCCCTACTCCTTGCATTAACATCAATCGAGTGGCATCTCCATAACCCATTGATTAGCCTCGTTTATGTGAGACTTTCTTATTTTTTGTCTTCTCCACATAACCCCCATCATCATATTCTATTCCACCCATAGTGCTATGTCCATGGCTCGCGCTCATATATTGCGTGAAAGTTTGTAGGTTTGAGATTACTAAAGTATGAAACAATTGCTTGGCTTGTCATCGGGGTTGTGCATGATGAGAGCATTCTTGTGTGACGAAAATGGAGCATGACTAAACTATATGATTTTGTAGGGATGAACTTTCTTTGACCATGTTATTTTGAGAGGACATAATTGCTTAGTTAGTATGCTTGAAGTATTATTATTTTTATGTCAATATGAACTTTTATCTTGAATCTTTCGGATCTGAATATTCATACCACAATTAAGAAGAATTACATTGAAATTATGCCAAGTAGCACTCCACATCAAAAATTCTGTTTTTATCATTTACCTACTCGAGGACGAGCAGGAATTAAGCTTGGGGATGCTGATACGTCTCCAACGTATCTATAATTTTTGATTTCTCCATGCTATATTATCTTTTGTTTTGGACATTATTGGGCTTTATTATCCACTTTTATATTAATTTTGGGACTAACCTATTGACCCAGAGCCCAGTGCCAGTTCCTGTTTTTTCCCTTGTTTGAGTGTTTCAAAGAAAAGGAAAATCAAACGGAGTCCAATTGACCTGAAACTTCACAGAACATATTTTTGGAAGGAAAGCAACCCGGGAGACTTGGAGTCCACGCCAAGGAAGCTTCGAGGTAGGGGGTGCACCCTCCACCCTCGTGGGCCCCTCGTGGCTCCCCTGACGTACTTCTTCCGCCTATATATCTCCATATACCCTAAAACGATCGGGGAACACAATAGATCGGGAGTTCCGCCGCCAGAAGCCTCCGTAGCCACCGAAAACCAATTTAGACCCGTTCTGGCACCCTGCCGGAGCAATGCCTCTCCGGTGGCCATCTTTATCATCCGGGTGCTCTCCATGACGAGGAGGGAGTAGTTCTCCCTCAGGGCTGAGGGTATGTACCAGTAACTATGTGTTTGATCTCTCTATCTCTCTCTCTCTCGTGTTCTTGAGGTGGTACGATCTTGATGTATCGAGAGCTTTGCTATTATAGTTGGATCTTATGATGTTTCTCCCCCTCTACTCTCTTGTAATGGATTGAGTTTCCCCTTTGAAGTTATCTTATCAGATTGAGTCTTTAAAGATTTGAGAACACTTGATGTATGTCTTGCCGTGCGTATCTGTGGTGACAATGGGATATCACGTGATTCACTTGATGTATGTTTTGGTGATCAACTTGCGGGTTCCGCCCATGAACCTATGCATAGGGGTTGGCACACGTTTTCGTCGTGATTCTCCGGTAGGAACTTTGGGGCACACTTTGAGGTTCTATGTGTTGGTTGAATAGATGAATCTGAGATCGTGTGATGCATATCGTATAATCATACCCATGGATACTTGAGGTTATATTGGAATATCTAGGTGACATTAGGGTTTTGGTTGATTTGTGTCTTAAGGTGTTATTCTAGTACGAATTCTAGGGCTGTCTGTGACACCTATAGGAATAGCCCAACGGATTGATTGGAAAGAATAACTTTGAGGTGGTTTCGTACCCTACCATAATCTCTTCGTTTGTTCTCCGCTATTAGTGATTTTGGAGTGACTCTTTGTTGCATGTTGAGGGATATTTATGTGATCCAATTATGTTATTATTGTTGAGAGAACTTGCACTAGTGAAAGTATGAACCCTAGGCCTTGTTTCAACGCATTGCAATACCGTTTGTGCTCACTTTTATCATTAGTTACCTTGCTGTTTTTATATTTTCAGATTACAAAAACCTTTATCTACCATCCATATACCACTTGTATCACCATCTCTTCGCCGAACTAGTGCACCTATACAATTTACTATTGTATTGGGTGTGTTGGGGACACAAGAGACTCTTTTTTATTTGGTTGCAGGGTTGCTTGAGAGAAACCATCTTCATCCTACGCCTCCTATAGATTGATAAACCTTAGGTCATCCACTTGAGGTAAATTTGCTACTGTTCTACAAACCTCTGCACTTGGAGGCCCAACAACGTCTACAAGAAGAAAGTTGTGTAGTAGACATCACCGTCCGCCGACCTCGCCGGCACCTCGCGCCACCCCGCCGCCGCGTCTTCTTCGTCGCGCCGCCCCGCATCCTCGCCGGCCCGCCACCCGCAGATCCGCCGCGCCTGCCGCCTGATGCGCCGCCGCTGTGCGCCTTGTCGCCTGCCGCCGGCTGAGCTCGTCGTCGCGCCTCCCTCGCCGGTGTCGTTCCTCCGGTTACCCCCTCCCCGCGCCGGTGCTGTCTTCCTCTACTCCGGCAGGACTCCAGCGAGATCCCGGAGGGTGGACGAGATCCACCACTCCCTCCATCCAAACGCCGCCCGCCGTCCCGATCCACTCCGTCCCGGTACCACCTCGTCCTACGTTGACTTTCGCGGAGGTATAAATTTCAGCAAGCCCTTTCCCTACAATATTTTTATGCCTCCTTCATCGCATCATATCTCAGTGACCGTGACTCCGATGCATGCATATGATATATCGAATTGTTCATCTCAATGAGGTCTTCACTTTAGAAGCATTTTCATGCATGATGCTGTATGTTATGATGCCATTTTCATTGATGCAAGAGTGCTATAAGATGTTAACTACTGGTACTTATTAGTTTATGAGGTTTTGCCATTTTTGTTGCATTTGATATGTGCATCATATGAGCTTGAGGTCTACATGAGTTTTGAACTACATCATGCCATCTTTACAGGGGTGCTTGTATTTTATTTTTGTGATCTATGTGGTGCTAGCACAAGCATGAAAACTAGGCTCCGTGATGTGTTGCTGTTTTCAGGGACTTAGGATTTTGCTAAGTCCTTTTCCTGCTATTATTTTGATGCCATGTAATCATGATGCTATAGTGAGATCCATGCTTGTTTTGAGTTGCTTCAGTAAGGATGTTTTGAACATGTGATTATACTCTATCCATCCATGCCCCTGTTTGCAATTATGGAGTTGTCTAGCATGTCTTGTTCTTGCTCTACGTTTGCTATAAAATGTTCTTGGCAGAATGTTAACATGTTAATAAATTTTGCCATGGTTGTTGCTAGTGATACATGCATCCTATGAACTTTCTCTTGCCATGGTTAGCTTCATGAACATGCCATCTTGCTATTGGTATGCTTATATTGTCATGCAATGCTTTGTGGTGAGTGGTTTGAGCTCGCAAAGTTGCTATCGTGAATCTGTTTATGCCATGCTCTGTTTTTCGGCTAAGTCTAAAACTGTTAATACAACTTGCTCTGTTTACATGGGTGCAATCATATCTTCTGTGCCTTTTTGGCTCATGATCATTAAGGGACTTTTGATCTATGATTTTACTAGAGTCATGCCATGCCTTTTTTTTGCTATGATATGTTCCTTTAGCATGTTGTTTGCTTGCTCTAAACAGTTCTTCCTGATGTTGTTTTTGACATGTTAGTATTTTCACTAAGTCTATGAAGCTGATATCTTTTGCACTTTTGCCATGCTTGTTTGAACCTGCTCTTTTGTATTTTAGCCGTAGCTCAGTGTTCATGTTTTGTCAAGCATCTCTTGTACATCACTTCCATATGCTTTGTTGCTATGTTGGAGTGCAGTAGCTTAGTTTATTGTTGCATTCTAAGTGCCATCATGCTGTTAATCATAGTTTCGCATCATTCTTGTTTTGCTTGCCATTTGCAAACCGTGCATCCGGTTCTGGTGATCCTTATATCGATTTCGACCGAAATCACGTCATCTTTCCAGCGGCATACTTGGTTTGCCAAGTTGATGCCTTGATCATTTTTCCTTGCCGGAGCACACATATGCATTGCATATCATATCTTGCATATCATGCCATGTATTGCATCATGTTGCTTGCACATTGCACCGTGATTGATTGTTGTTCCATTGCTTGTGTTCTTGCTTTGGGTAGAGCCGGGAGACGAGTATGTGAACGAGGAACCTGTTGAGTACACTTTCAAGGATCAAGCTTTCGACAACTCTGAGAACTTTGTAGGCAAGATGACCATACCCTCGAAATCACTTCTATCTTTGCTTGCTAGTTGTTCGCTCCATCGCTATGTCGCGCTACCTACCACTTGTTATATCATGCCTCCCATATTGCCATGTCAAGCCTCTAACCCACCTTCCTAGCAAATCGTTGTTTATCTATGTTACCGCTTTTGCTCAGCCCCTCTTATAACGTTACTAGTTGCAGGTGAAGATGAAGCTTGTTCCATGTTGGAACCTGGATATTGTTGGGATATCATTATTATATCTTATTTACTTTAATGCATCTATATACTTGGTAAAGGGTGGAAGGCTCGGCCTTATGCCTGGTGTTTTGTTCCACTCTTGCCGCCCTAGTTTCCGTCATACCGGTGTTATGTTCCTTGATTTTACGTTCCTTACGCGGTTGGGTGTTATGGGAACCCCTTGATAGTTCGCTTTGAATAAAACTCCTCCAGCAAGGCCCAACCTTGGTTTTACCATTTGCCTCACCACCACCTACTTTTCCCTTGGGAGTCGTGCTCTCGAGGGTCATCTTTATTTTAACCCCCCCGGGCTAGTGCTTCTCTAAGTGTTGGTCCAACCTGGGCGATGTCCGGCGCCCCCTGGGCAACCAGGGTCTATGCCAACCCGACGTCTGGCCCATCCGGTGTGCCCTGAGAACGAGATATGTGCAGCTCCTATCGGGATTTGTCGGCACATTTGGGCGGCTTTGCCGGTCTTGTTTTACCATTGTCGAAATGTCTTGTAACCGGGAATCCGAGACTGATCGGGTCTTCCCAGGAGAAGGAATGTCCTTCGTTGACCATGAGTGCTTGTGATGGGCTAAGTTGGGACACCCTTGTAGGGTTTGAACTTTCGAAAGCCATGCCCGCGGTTATGTAGCAGATGGGAATATGTTAATATATGGTTGTAGAGAACTTGACACTTAACTTAATTAAAATGAATCAACCGCGCGTGTAACCGTGATGGTCTCTTCTTGGCGGAGTCTGGGAAGTGAACACGGTTCTTGTGTTATGCTTGAATGTAAGTAGATTCAGGATCACTTATTGATCACTTCTAGTTTACGACCGTTGCGTTGCTTCTCTTATCACTCTTATTTGCGTATGTTAGCCACCATATATGCTAGTTCTTGCTGCAGCTCCACCTTACTACCCCTTTCCTACCCATAAGCTTAAGTAGTGTTGATCTCGCGGGTGTGAGATTGCTGAGTCCTCGTGACTCACAGATACTTCCAAACAGTTGCAGGTGCCGATGATACCAGTGCAGGTGACGCAACCGAGGTCAAGTGGGAGCTCGATGAAGATCTTGATCATTGTTTTGTTTCGTTTCCTCTTGATCAGTAGTGGAGCCCAATTGGGACGACTGGGGATCTAGCACTTGGGGTGTCTTCCTTTATTTTGGTTCCGTAGTTGGACCTTGTTTGTAGTTTGGATGATGTATGTTTAACTTGTATTTGTGTGAAGTGGCGATTGTAAGCCAACTCTTTATCCCTTTCTTATTCAATACGTGGGATGTGTGAAGCTTACCCTTCTTGCGACAAGCCTACCATGCGGCTATGCCTCTAAGTCGTGCCCCGACACGTGGGAGATATAGCCGCATTGTGGGTGTTACAAGTTGGTAATCAGAGCCATCCCCGACTTAGGAGCCTACTTCTTGATCGAATCGCTGGCGTTTTTGAGTCTAGAACAAAATGTTTTGAGCCTTAGGATTATATATATCGGAGAGCAGGATTCTTTTTACTCCTCAGTCCCGTCGTCGCTCTGGCGAGGCCTCCTGGCGTAGAAGTTTTGACTCTCCTCTCCTCAAATTTCATGAATTTTTTTAGGATCACGCGGGTATCGTGGAATCGTTCTGATAGTCTTGTGATGAGAACATTGTTCTTGGTGCCTCCTGGCATTTAGGGGTTGTGGCAGTGTCCCAGGGAGTTGAGCTCCGAGGTGTTGTCGTCACAATTTTATCGTTGTAGTTCTGGAATACCTGAGTTCGCTGACATCGAAAATCTCTTTTATGCAGTTGTTGGTGAGATAACCTCGACACCACCCAGTACTGGGGCGGGAGTTCGGGAGTATTGCCATAAATCATATAACGGATGCTTTTCGAAGGTTGAGGTACACGATTTCCGAAGGTTTCTTGGTTACGTGTTGAAGGATGGATACAACTGGATGTAGGAATTGTTAGTTTGGGTGATATTATGCTTCCCCTATATCCCCAACACCTAATTGCATAACCAGAAAGTTTCGGGAGTTTATAAGTGGGAATTCAAGTATATTGTAGGATATCTTTCCAACAGACACATGCTACGATATGGGGTCCATCATATGTTTGTTTCCAGCTTATTTTGCTAGCCAATCCTTTGTTTTCGTTTTGAGTTGTGGTATTCGAGTTGCTTCAATATCAAGTGTTGATTCCATACCTTCCCTAAGTGGTGTTCTCACACTTCTATGTGAATACCAATCCTTCTTGATCATCCAGGTTTTCATGTCAATTCTTTCCAACCGGTGTGATTCTCTTCAAGATGATCCTATCATTTTTCCCATCCGCAAGATCAACTCAAAGTCTTCTCAAAGTTATTTGTTTCATCCATCCCAAGTTGCTTTTGTTTTCCTGCCCTCCCACCCTTTTTCTTCAAGGACTCAGATTTCTTAATCAACCATCCATTTTATTCATGTGAAGTCTCTTCGTTCTTTTTAGTCAATGTTCTTACCCAGTGGTTCTCATGAAGATGCTCTACAAGTTCATCATTCTTCGTTCTTTTTCTTCTTTGGTGGATTCAATTCAAGCTTTTGGTGTTGATCATACCCCTTTTCCTCGTTTCAAATGTTTTCTCATGCCGGTGCACCTCTTTATCATTCACCTCTCACAATTCATTTGTTTCGGAGTGCCGAAGATATCTCAGAAGATTCGTGTTTTCACTCCTAATCTGTTCAAGCTATTTCAAGGATGTTATCTCATACAAGCTATTTAATTTAACCGGTGCAATATACCTTTCAAGTAATCATTTGAAGGTGTTTATTTCGAGTGGGCCTTAACCCACAGGTCTTTTCCCAGGATCTTACCTGACTCTTCTATTTTTTCGGAGTTACTCTCAAATTCTTTTCCAAGTTTGACGTAAGAATGAGTTATCATCAGTCAAATGCCTTCTCCAAGATCTTTCACATTCTTTTCATCATTGGTTCAACCTTTCTAATTGTCATTCCGGAGTGCCTCAACAATTCTTGATGGTGTTTTTCGTTGTCATTCTCGGATTTGAAGACCGAAGAAGAGTTTCTCTTCAATCATATCTGTTTTCTTGAAGATTCATGGTTCTAGCTTTATGCCATCCTCTCATAATTATTCTCGATTGTGAGAATTCTTTTCAACCATCCAGAGCAATTCAGGAGTCTTTTCAGTTTGATTCTCCGAAGGCCATCATTTCGGGATTAGTCATTCCAGCATTCAGCTCTCGTTCTCCAATCTTACCGGTGCGTCATTCAAGTTTTCTCTAGTCCGCTCGTGATATCTCGTTCTCATGTATCCAGATCCCCTCTAGTATCTTTTTTCGTTTTTTAATTCTTCCCGGTGTTTCTTTATCTTTTCTTCGTTCATTTTTAATTCTTACGGTGGTTCTTTCAAGATTTCTCTTCCTTCGTTATCATATCAATCCATTCGTTGTTTCCAAATCCTACCGATGCTTCGTTGAAGACCTTTCTCAAGTTTGTGCTATATCTCTATTTATCCTTTCTACAAGAATAAGTAGTATGCCAAATCCATTTCTTGTCACCAATTAAATTGGTGAAGGATACGCATAACATAATTCTTATTCTTGTTTCATCCAAGTGATTAATTCCTTATTCCGGAGGTTCATCAAAATTCTTGATTTCATTTGTTCATCTTTCTTTCCGGAGTTCCAAGATCTCTCAATTATATCATTGCGAAGCTCCATCTAATCATTGCAAGGCTTCAATCTTGTTCGCTTCAAACCTTCAGTTCTTTTATGTTATCTTTTCCTATCTGGAGTTCTTCATGGAGGCTCAACATGGTGGTTCGTCAAGGATTCTTTTCATTCTTCAATTGTTCTTCAAGTTTTCTCTCGAAGCTAAGATCCGCCAAGCTATACTCTAAAATAAACATGGTGTTCAACACATGTCTTGTTTTGAGGAGTTCAAGCTTTCTTCATATTGCATTCCGAAGTGCAATTCTATCTCTCTTATCTTTTGAGGTGGTGTTATGTTACTCTTGACAATTTCCCTTCGTGTTTCATGATTCACAAATTGTCCGGAATGGCATATTTTAAACCCATCATTTTCAATTCGGTCATGAGATCCTCTGCAACCCATCAATCTCTTCATTGGAATTATCTTGGGTTATATTACACCTAAAGCCTATCTTAAGGATGGTTGCGATTGTGGTGCTTATCAATGTTCAAATCTTCTCCTTCCTATCTCAGTGAAGATATTTTCATCTCTTCATTGCTCTCATGCAAGCAATTGATTCCGTTAGTGGCAGAATTTCACCTCATAATTTTGAGATGTCTTCCATAAGCCCACATCAAGCTTATCCTTTCATTGTTGATAAATCAACAACTCCGTTCTAGCATTTGTTGTAAGCGTGATCTCTCAAGATCTTGTGTAACTCCGTTCATTCCATTCCATTCTTTCATTTCTTCCGAAGGCATAGTGATTTTGCTCCATTCTCTCATCATCTCGAGTTGTGAGGATCGTGTTCTTTTCATGCTTATCCATTTAACCGGAGTGTTGTGTCCTCTGCTCAAGTTCTTTTCATCTTATCAACTCGTGCATCTCTTTTCAACCGGAGTGCTGTCCGAATTTGTTCTTCCTCGTTCCTCTTATATAACGGAGTGTTTTCAACTTCGTTTATCTCCGTTGTATTCTTTTCTCGAAATGGTTTAACCTCTCAAGGTTCTTTGGTTTCACTCGTTTGTCAAATAAGCAACTTTGTTTTACCTCTTCATCTTCCGTTTTCCCTCCGGTGCCATCCTAGATCTCGTGACGAGATCCTCTTGTAGTGGTTGAGTGTTGTAACGCCCCGGATAGAACTTTCCATATTTGCAACTCCGACTCTTGCCTTTTCCGGAGATGCGATATGTTATTCCCTTCGTGGTTGGGCTTTTGTCTACGTTTTGCATTTTGTTCATGTCATGCATTTCATATCATGTCATCATGTGCATTGCATTTGCATTCATGTTCGTCTCTTGCATCCGAGCATTTTCTCCGTTGTCCGTTTCGCAATCCGACACACCCACATGCACCGGCGCACCCCTCTTGTCTCTTTTCGTGAGAGGGTGTTAAACGTTCCCGGAATGGACCGAGATTTGCCAAATGGCCTTGGTACACCACCGGTAGACCGCTTGTCAAATTTCGTTCCTTTTGGAGGCTGTTTGATGGTCCAACGGTTAACCGGGTAACCGCAAAAGCCTCTTTTGTGTTGCAGCCCAACACCCCTCCAAAACAGCCCAATAACCCATCTAAACCATCTCCTTGTTCTCCGCCGTCGGATCACGGTCATGTGGGCGAAAACTGCACCTCATTTGGACATTCCTACCTCCCTCTACCAATAAATATGTGTCCCTCCCCGAAAATTCGCGCATATGAAACCCTAGCGTCTTCCTCCTCGCGCCGCCGGACACATCCGTCCGCGCAGGACATGTCCGCCGGCCTTGTCGCTTCGGCCAACCACAAGCCGCCACGTCACCCCGCTGCCGCTCCCCTCCACTCACGTCGTGCCATGTCACCGCCGCCAGCGCCCCACTTCGCCGCGCCACCCGGGGCCCAGATCCGGCCCGCCCCAGGCTGAACCGGGCCGCGCCGGGCCCGCCCTCGACCGCCGCTCGCCCGAGCCGGATCCCGCGCAGCGTCGCCTCCCGCGACCTTCGCCGGCCGCCGGCCGCCGACCTCGCTGGCGCCTCGCGCCACCCCGTCGCCGCGTCTTCTCCGCCGCGCCACCCCGCATCCTCACCGACCCCGCCGCCCACAGATCTGCCGCGCCTGCCGCCGGCCAAGCTCGTCGCCGCGCCTCCCTTGACGGCGTCCTTCCTCCGGTTTCCTCCTCCCCGCGCCGGCGCCGTCTTCCTCCACTCCGGCAAAACTCCGGCGAGATCCCGGAGGGTGGATGAGATCCACCACTCCCTGCATCCAAATGCCGCCCGCCGTCCTAATCCACTCCATCCCGGTACCACCTCGTCCCGCGTTGACTTTCGCGGAGGTATAAATTTCACTAAGTCCTTTCCCTGCAATATTTTTATGCCTCCTTCGTCGCATCATATCTCGGTGACCGTGACTTCGATGCATGCATATGATATATCAAATTGTTCATCTCATCGAGCTCTTCACGTTAGAAGCATTTTCATGCATGATACTATATATGATGCCATTTTGATTGATGCAAGAGTGCTATAAGATGTTAACTACTGGTACTTATCAGTTTACGAGGTTTTGTTATTTTTGTTGCATTTTATATGTGCATCATATGAGCTTGAGGTCTACATGAGTTTTGAACTACATCATGCCATCTTTACAGGGGTTATTGTATTTTATTTTTGTGATCTATGCGGTAACTAGCACAAGCATGAAAAATAGGCTCCGTGATGTTGCTATTTTTAGGGACTTAGGATTTTGCTAAGTCTTTTCCTGCTGTTATTTTGATGCCATGTAATCATGATGCTACAGTGAGATCCATGCTTGTTTTGAGTTGCTTCAGTAAGGATGTTTTGAACATGTGATTATGCTCTATCCATCCATGCCCCTGTTTGCAATTATGGAGTTGTCTATCATGTCTTGTTATTGCTCTACGTTTGCTATAAAATGTTCCTGGCAGAATGTTAACATGTTAATCAATTTTGCCATGGTTATTGCTAGTGATACATGCATCCTATGAACTTTCTCTTGCCATGGTTAGCTTCATGAACATGTAATCTTGCTATTGGTATGCTTATATGGTCATTCAGTGCTTTGAGGTGAGTGGTTTGAGCTCGCAAAGTTGCTATCGTGAATCTGTTTATGCCATGCTCTGTATTTCTACTAAGTCTGAAACTGTTAATACAACTTGCTATGTTTACATGGGTGCCATCATATCTTCTATGCCTTTTTAGCTCATGATCATTAAGGGACTTTTGATCTATGCTTTTAGTAGAGTCATGCCATGCCTTTTTTGCTATGATATGTTCCTTTAACATGTTGTTTGCTTGCTCTAAACAATGCTTCCTGATGTTGTTTTTGACATGTTAGTATTTTTCACTAAGTCTATGAAGCTGATATCTTTTGCACTTTTGCCATGCTTTTTGAACCCGCTCTTTTGTATTTTAGCCGTAGCTCAGTGTTCATGTTTTGTCAAGCATCTCTTTTACATCACTGCCATATGCTTTTTTGCTATGTTGAAGTGCAATAGCTTAGTTTCTTGTTGCATTCTAAGTGCCATCATGCTGTTAATCGCAGTTTCGCATCATTCTTGTTTTGCTTGCCTTGCAAACCGTGCATCCATTTCCGGTGATCCTTATATCGATTTCGACCGAAATCATATCATCTTTCCAGAGGTATACTTGGTTTGCCAAGTTGATGCCTTGATCATTTTTTCCCTGCCGGAGCACGCATATGCATTGCATATCATATCTTGCATATCATGCCATGTATTGCATCATGTTGCTTGCACATTACACCGTGATTGATTGTTGTTCCATTGCTTGTGTTCTTGCTTTGGGTAGAGCTGGGAGACGAGTACGTGAACGAGGAACCTGTTGAGTACGCTTTCGAGGATCAAGCTTTCGACAACTCTGAGAACTTTGCAGGCAAGATGACCATACCCTCGAAATCACTTCTATCTTTGCTTGCTAGTTGTTCGCTCTATCGCTATGTCGCTCTACCTACCACTTGTTATATCATGCCTCCCATATTTCCATGTCAAGCATCTAACCCACCTTCCTAGCAAACCATTGTTTGGCTATGTTACCGCTTTTGCTCAGCCCCTCTTATAGCGTTGCTAGTTGCAGGTGAAGATGAAGTTTGTTCCATGTTGGAACCTGGATATTGTTGGGATATCATCATTATATCTTATTTACTTTAATGCATCTATATACTTGGTAAAGAGTGGACGGCTCAGCCTTATGCCTGGTGTTTTATTCCACTCTTTCCACCCTAGTTTTCGTCATACCGGTGTTATGTTCCTTGATTTTGCGTTCCTTACGCGGTTGGGTGTTATGGGAACCCCTTGACAGTTCGCTTTGAATAAAACTCCTCCAGCAAGGCCCAACCTTGGTTTTACCATTTTCCTCACCACCACCTACTTTCCTCTTGGGAGTCGCGCTCTCGAGGGCCAGTGCTTCTCTAAGTGTTGGTCCAACCTATGTGATGTCTGGGGCCCCCTGGGCAACCATGGTCTATGCCAACCCAGCGTTTGGCCCATCCGGTGTGCCCTGAGAACGAGATATGTGCAGCTCCTATCGGGATTTGGCCGCACATTCGGGCGGCTTTGCTAGTCTTGTTTTACCAGTGTCGAAATGTCTTGTAACCAGGATTCCGAGACTGATCGGGTCTTCCCGGGAGAAGGAATATCCTTCGTTGATCATGAGAGCTTGTGATGGGCTAAGTTGGGACACCCCTGTAGGGTTTGAACTTTCGAAAGCCGTGCCCGCGGTTATGTGGCAGATGGGAATTTGTTAATATCCGGTTGTAGAGAACTTGAGACTTAACTTAATTAAAATGAATCAACCGCGTGTGTAACCGTGATGGTCTCTTCTCGGTGGAGTCCGGGAAGTGAACACAGTTCTTGTGTTATGCTTGAACGTAAGTAGATTCAGGATCACTTCTTGATCACTTCTAGTTCATGACCATTGCGTTGCTTATCTTATCGCTCTTATTTGTGTATGTTAGCCACCATATATGCTAGTGTTTTCTGCAGCTCCACCTTACTACCCCTTTCCTACCCATAAGCTTAAATAGTCTTGATTTCGCAGGTGTGAGATTGCTGAGTCCTCGTGACTCACAGATACTTCCAAACAGTTGCAGGTGCCGATGATACCAGTGCAGGTGACGCAACCGAGCTCAAGTGGGAGCTCGATGAAGATCTTGATCGTTGTTTTGTTTCATTTCTTGTTGATCAGTAGTGGAGCCCAGTTGGGACGATCGGGGATCTAACACTTGGGGTGTCTTCCTTTATTTTGGTTCCATAGTCGGACCTTGTTTGTAATTTGGATGATGTATGTTTAACTTGTATTTGTGTGAAGTGGCAATTGTAAGCCAACTCTTTATCCCTTTCTTATTCAGTACATGGGATGTGTGAAGATTACCCCTCTTGCGACAAGCCTACCATGTGGCTATGCCTCTAAGTCGTGCCCCGACACGTGGGAGATATAGACACATTGTGGGTGTTACACGTACTTATGCGCGAGTAGGCGTTCGAGACCCCGCCCGTATGTACATATGTGGCCTTATTTTCTTTCTTGCACACTGGTCTTTGTATGTACGTGTACGTGCTACGTGCGCGCCTCTACTACGACACGTGCGCGTCTCTACATCGACCAGTATGTACGTACACGTTCGCGACCAGAATGACAATGCTATGTACGCTTCGACCAGGTGGGTCCCTTCTGTCAGGCACTTCCTTGCGTGCGATGATGTAGCTGGTGGGAACCAGCAATCAGGGGGGCGAATCGTTTTTCTATTTGCACGGACGCATTTCCTTGCATGCGAAGATGTAGCTAGTGGGTCCCAGCAGCCAGGGGGAAACGTTTTTTTCACAAAATACGGTGGCCCGTCCGATGGGTCCCTGCTGTCAGGTGGAGGAATAATTATTTTGCGCGTAATAAGGAGGCACTTCCTTGCTGCGACTGTGGACCCAGCTGTCGGCCTCTTCACCACTACTAGGAAAAGGGCTATAGATAGAATGGACACTAATGGCGCACCTGTCATGTGGTGCGCCACTACTATATAGCAGTGGCGCACCATGTGCCGGTGCGCCATTAGTGTGGAAGACTGTAACACCCCGGATGTAACTTTCCCAATTTGTACTCCAACTCTTGCCGTTTCCAGCGTTAAGTTATATTTATTTCCTCGGGTTCGGGTTTTGTCTCCGTGTGTTGTTGTCGTTGTCATGCATCTCATATCATGTCATCATGTGCATTGCATTTGCATACGTGTTCGTCTCATGCATCCGAGCATTTTTCCCGTTGTCCGTTTTGCATTCCGGCGTTTCGTTCTCCTCCGGTGGTCATTTTCTACTTTTCTTTCGTGTGTGGGGATTAAACATTTCCGGATTGGACCGAGACTTGCCAAGCGGCCTTGGTTTACTACTGGTAGACCGCCTGTCAAGTTTCGTATCATTTGGACTTTGTTTGATACTCCAACGGTTAACCGAGGGACCGAAAAGGCCTCGTGTGTGTTGCAGCCCAACACCCCTCCAATTTGGCCCAAAACCCACCTAAACCTGCTCCATCATCTAGAGCATTCGATCACGATCGCGTGGCCGCAAACCGCACCTCATTTGGACTCTCCTAGCTCCCTCTATGCCTATAAATAGGTCCCCCTCGAAATATCCCGGATCCCCTCTCCCCGAAACCCTAAATCCACCTCGCGCCGCGCCGGACGTGTCCGTTCCGGCCGGACGCGTCCGCTCCGCCGCCCGCGCCCACTCCCACGCTGCCACGTGGCCTCCCGCCGCCGCCACACCCGCCGGCCCGCCGGGCCCAAGGCCGGCCCCCCTCCGTCCCGCGCCCGGGCCGCGCCTCCTCCTCCATGGCGCCTCGCCGCGCCACCCTGCCTCGCGTCCGGCGCCGCCGCGCGCGCCCGCCTCCTCGCCGCCCGGTAGCGCCGCCCCACCGCCCGACCGCGCCGCCCCGCCGCGCAAGCTCGCCGCCGCCGCCTCCTTGTCGCTCCGGCCACTCCCCGGCCTCCTCCTCGCCGGCCCCGGCCACCACGAGCTCGCTGGTGAACAGTGCCCGCCGCCGCCTCGGTTTGCGCGCCGGTCAAACCCTAGATCTGAGGGTTGTTTTTTTCTAAGTCCCTGATATTTTCAGTCCAAGTGCTCATGTTCATGACCCCGTAACTTTGCATCCGTAGCTCCGATTCATGCATATAGCATATCAAAATGTTCATCTCAGAGAGTACATCATTTCATTCCATTGCATCATTTTCATTTGAGTTCATCTTGATGCCAGAAATGCTGTTAGAAGTGGGCTACTTGAGTTAATTGTCAGATCTGCTGCTCCATTTAGGTTTTTGTCATTTTGGCCATGATTAATGTGTGCATGATATGCCCTGATGCTCTACATATGTTTTGTTAAGGGTTTTGGCATCTTTCCAGAGGTGCAACCCATGTATTTTTGTGATGTGTGTGGCGACTTGTGCAAGCTTGCAAAGTGGTGCACTTGCTAATTCTGTTTTCAGGGACAGTAATTTCACAAAGTCCTGGAGCTGTTTATCTCATGATGCCATATGTTCTTGTTGTTTCCTAGTGATCCGTGCCTCTTTTGAGGATTATCAGTAAGGATGTTTTATTAATATTGTAGTGCTTATCCATCCATGTCTTTGTTTGCAATTATGGAGCACCCTAGATTGAGTCAATCGAGCTCTACTTTTGCTACTTTGTGAATCTGGGCAGATTGTCAACTTGTTTGCAATTTTGCCGATGATGTTGTAGTTGATCCGTGCATGCTATGCTATTGTTCTTGCCATGTCTAGCTTGAATTTTGTGCCTTCTTGATGGGTGTATGCTTGTCTTGCCATGACTTGCTCTGTAGTGAGTGCATCGAGCTCGTAAACATGCCTACTTGGGATATGTTTCAGCATGTGCCAGTTTTCACCAAGTCTGAAAACTGATTATGTTTTTGCCATGTTCACATGCTTGCATTTGTATTTTCTGATCCTTTTGGCTCAAGGTCACTAAGGGACTTTTGTTAAGCTCTTTGAGTAGCTCCATGCCATGCTTTACTTTGCCATGTTCAGGTCCTGTAGCATGTAGTTTTGTTGCTCCGAAGAGTGCTACCTGATCTGAAATTCCAGACAAGTGTTAATTTCACTAAGTCTGAGATCTGTTTGTCATATGCATTTTTGCCATGCTTGTTTGAACCTGTTAATGGATGAATTGGCCGTAGCTCAGTGCTAGAATTTTGTTAAGCATCTTGTGTGCATACCTGCCATGTATTTTGTTGTCATGTTTGGTTGCTGTAGCATGTTCATCTCATTGCATTTAGATGCCTACTTGCTGTAAATCGCAGACCGGTGTCATTTTTGAATCGCTTGCCATTTCCAAACCGTAACTCCAATACCGGCGTTCTTTATATCGTTTTCAAGCGATTTCATCTCATCTCTCCAGTGGCACACTTGGATTTCCAAGTTGAGGCCAGGTTCATGCATTTCCTGTTATATCTTGCATTTTGCATTCTGCATCGCATTCCGCATAGCATATCATCATTACATCATATTGCTTGGTCTTGCACGTGGTTGATTGTATCCTTGTTGCTTGTTTGTCTTGTTTGGGTAGAGCCGGGAGACGAGTTCGCTAACGAGGAGCCCGTTGAGTTTGCTTTTGAGGATCCAGTCAACTCTGACAACTGTGCAGGCAAGATGATCACACCCTCGAAATCACTACTATTTTTGCTATGCTAGTTTGCTCGCTCTTTTGCTATGCCATTGATACGATGCCTACCACTTGCTTTCAAGCCTCCCAAATTGCCATGTCAAACCTCTAACCCACCATTGTCCTAGCAAACCGTTGATTGGCTATGTTACCGCTTTGCTCAGCCCCTCTTATAGCGTTGCTAGTTGTAGGTGAAGATTGGAGGCCGTTCCTTGTTGAACATTTATTTACTTGTTGGGATATCATTATATTGCTATGTTATCTTAATGCATATATATACTTGGTAAAGGGTGGAAGGCTCGGCCTCTCGCCTAGTGTTTTGTTCCACTCTTGCCGCCCTAGTTTCCGTCATATCGGTGTTATGTTCCCGGATTTTGCGTTCCTTACGCGGTTGGGTTATAATGGGAACCCCTTGATAATTTGCCTTGATTAAAGCTTTTCCAGCAATGCCCAACATTGGTCTTACCATTCGCCACCTAGCCTTTTCTTTCCCTTGGGTTCTGCAGACTCAAGGGTCATCTTATTTTAACCCCCCCGGGCCAGTGCTCCTCTGAGTGTTGGTCCAACCGAGCGATGTCCGGGGCTACCAGGGGCAACTCTTGGCTGGCCTACACGACGTCTGGCTCATCTGAGTGTGCCCTGAGAATGAGATATGTGCATCTCCTATCGGGATTTGTCGGCACATTCGGGCGGTGTTGCTGGTCTTGTTTTAACCTGTCGAAGCTCTTGAATTACCGAGATACCGAGTCTGATCGGAACGTCTTGGGAGGAGGTCTATTCCTTCGTTGACCGTGAGAGCTTGTCATGGGCTAAGTTGGGACTCCCCTGCAGGGATTTGAACTTTCAAAAGCCGTGCCCGCGGTTATGGGCAGATGGAAATTTGTTAATGTCCGGTTGTAGATAACTTGAAACTTAATTTAATTAAAATGAATCAACTGAGTGTGTTACCGTGATGGCCTCTTCTCGGCGGAGTCCGGGAAGCGGACACGGTGTTGGAGTAATGTTTGCGCAGGTTGTTCTCTAGTTTCTCGCTCGCGCTTTGCTTCCTCTTCTCGCTCTCCTTTGCGAATAAGTTAGCCACCATATATGCTAGACGCTTGCTGCAGCTCCACTTATATTTACCTAGCCATACCTATAAGCTCAAATAGTCTTGATCACGAGGGTGCGAGATTGCTGAGTCCCTGTGGCTCACAGATTACTATTACACCAGATGCAGGGCCTGATGATTCCGCTCCAGGAGATGCGTATGAGCTCAAGTGGGAGTTCGACGAAGACTCCCAACGTTACTATGTTTCCTTTCCCGATGATCAGTGGTGGTGCCCAGTTGGGGGTGATTGGGACCGTGTCGCATGTTGGGTTATCTTTTATTTTGGCGCCGTAGTCGGGCCATGAGTGTTTGGATGATGTAATGTTATTTATGTACTTGATTGACGTGGCGAGTGTAAGCCAACTATTGTTATCTCCCCTTTATTATTTATATTACATGGGATGTTGTGAAGATTGCCTAACTTGCGACATATGCCTTCAATGCGATTATGTCTCTAAGTCGTGCCTCGACACGTGGGAGCTACAGTCGCATCGAGGGTGTTACAAAGACACTAATGGCACACCTGGCACATGGTGCGCCACTAGTAACAATTTTTTTATTTTATTTTTCCGAACATACTAATGGCGCATCACTGCACGGTGCGCCATTACTAGTGGCACACTATGCCATGGTGTGCCATTAGAATATATATATATATATATATTGCAAAACTTCTAATGGCACATCAGCAACAGGTGCGCCATTAGTATGTTGGGTTACTAATGGCGCATGGCTGTGTGGTGCGCCATTAGTAACCTGGGACCAGCTAGATATTTTGGACAGCCACACCTACACACTCACTTTCCCCACTTCATTCCCTCCACCTCCTTCTCCAAGCTTGTCGGCTGCCTCCTCCTCCTCACCTCATTTGCACCATAGATTCATCAAAATTAAGTGGTGAAATTACCTTTTTTTTGATAGGTAAGTAAGGGGAAAGCTATCTTCATGTTGTAGATCTACTTTTTTTCTCCCTAGCTAGCTCACTCCAACAACATGCACATGCACTTTTTGTGGCCTAGCTAGATCTATGTATGTTCGTGGTGTTGCATATGTTTGTGGTGTTGCATATATGTTTATGTTTGCAGGTACCGGTATTTGAAATGCGATAGTTGCTAATATTTTGCCGGAATGTTGATTCATTTCCGTTTCAGCGAGAATTTTGGCACTATGCATTCTTTTTGGTCCTATTTTTAGGGAAAGTCATGCCAATTTTTTTCTTGGTTCTAAAATATTGTTTTGCTCTACCCCGCAGGCGACCATGGTCCGCACGATGACCGAAGGCATCGTGAATAGGTTTTTAAGCTCCGCGAAGGCCGAGATGCTTCAAAAGAACAAGACAGAGATAAGATGTCAGTGTCGAAGATGCAAGCTGAAGAGCCATATTGCGGACCCGGATTTCGGGCAGGTGCGGGACCACCTGCTCTTGCGTGGTTTCATGGATGGCTATCGGTCGCAAAGTGATGAAGATGACTATGAAGTTGTCCATGGGGGCCAGGCAAGAAATGAGGAAGGGCAGCAAGACAACCACCACGGCTCGGGCGGGCGAGAAGACGAAGAATCTCCAGGACATGATCACGATGGTGATGCTGTACACAGTCATCATGTAGAAGATGCCGAACATGATGATGAGGAAGATGCTGGAGCAGACGAAGGGCATGATCATGAAGATGAAGATGCCGGCAGAGCAGATGACGATGGACCATCGATGGGCTGGGTGCAGGACCCTCATATTCAAGAGCTGCTTCTCAAGCAGACGGATAACGCAAGAGCTGCTGCCCGAGAGAAAGCCAAGCTGGATCAACTGGAGATAGACGCGGTTACTCCATTGTATGAAGGATGCAGGCCCGAGGATACCCGCCTGAAAGTAACGCTCATGGCTCTGGAGATGAAGGTAAAACACAAAATGACCGACACATGCTTCGATGAGAACATGTCATTCTGGCATGAACGTCTTCCCAAGGGGAACAAGTGCCCGACCAATTTTGAGGAGGCGAAGAAAATCGTGTGTCCTCTGGATTTACCGCACGTGAAATACCATGTGTGCATGAACAATTGCATCATTTATCGGGATGAGCACGCAGAGTCTACCATATGTCCGGTGTGCGGCGTCACTCGATACAAGAAGAGGAAGAAAGGTCCTCGAAAAGTGGTGTAGTACTTTCCGATCACTCCTCGTCTGCAGCGGTATTTCGCGGACCCTAAGGTAGCAAAGCTCCTGCGTTGGCACGCGGATAGGGAGGAGAAGAAGCGAGAAGATGATGCAAATGATCCGGAGATAAATAAAAAAGACAAGATGTTGAGTCACTCAAAGGATGCGAGCCAGTGGCAAGAGTTGAACTTCGAACACCCAGAATTTGGGAAGGATCCAAGGAACATCGTGCTGGGCGCGAGCACCGATGGAGTCAATCCATTTGGCAACCAGAGAAGCACACATAGCACCTGGCCTGTGTTTGTGTGGATGTACAACCTTCCCCCCTGGTTGTGCATGAAGAGGAAGTACATTCACATGAGTATGCTAATTGAAGGGTCGAAATAACCAGGGAATGGCATCAATCTGTATCTGGGGCTGCTGAAAGAGGAGCTAGACACGCTATGGAAAACGCCAGCCAATACATGGGACGCCGCAGAGAAAGAATATTTCCCTATGAGAGCCGCACTGCTCACGACGGTGCACGACTATCTCGGTTACGGATATCTCGCGGGGCAGGTGGTCCACGGATTTTCTGGATGCGTCAGGTGCATGGATGACACAACGTATCGCCAGCTAGATAGAGATCCCGGGTCTTCGAAAACCGTGTTCATGGGACATCTAAGGTGGCTTCGCGACAATGACCCGTGGAGGAAACGCAAGGATCTGTTCGATGGTGAAACCGAACCCCGAAGACGCCCGCGTACGAGGAGCGGCGAGGAAATAGACCAGCTGTTGAAACATTGGAAAGATTGCCCACTGTCGGGAAAGAGTCAAAAGGCGCCAGAGCCGGGAAAGAAGCGAAAGGCGCCAAAGCCACTGCTGAAGGTATGGAAAACGAGGTCTGTTTTCTGGGACTTGTCGTACTGGAAGATCCACCGTGTGCCTCACAGCCTTGATGTCATGCATATCACGAAGAACGTGTGCGAGAGTCTGCTTGGTACCCTGCTCAACATGCCAGAGAGGACCAAAGATGGGCCAAAAGCAAGGGCAGACTTGAAATCAATGGGCATCAGGGAGGAGCTTCACGCTAATGATGATGATGAGGCGAAGCAGGACACGGAAAGTCATCGCAAAGGCAAAAAGGCCAAGAAGACCGGAAATGACTACCCTCCCGCGTGCTTCACTCTAAGTCAGGAGGAGATCGAGCAGTTTTTCACCTGCCTCATAGGAGTAAAACTTCCTTACGGTTACGCGGGGAAGATAAGCAGATACCTAGACCCAGCGAAGCAGAAGTTCAGCGGGATGAAGTCTCACGACTGTCACGTGCTGATGACGCAGATACTTCCAGTTGCAATCTGTGGGATCATGGACGCGCATGTCCGTGAAACGCTATTTGGCCTATGCAACTTTTTCGACGTCATCTCTCGGAAGTCGGTTGGCGTGAGGCAACTCAGAAGGCTACAGGAAGAGATCATGGTGATACTATGCGAGCTTGAGATGTACTTCCCGCCCACATTCTTCGATGTTATGGTGCATCTGCTGGTCCATATCATGGAGGATATCATCCAACTCGGGCCGACGTTCCTGCACAGCATGATGCCGTTCGAAAGGATGAATGGTGTCATCAAAGGATACGTTCTCAACATGTCACGTCTAGAGGGAAGCATAGCTAGGGGCTTTCTGACCGAAGAGTGCATCTCCTACTGCACGAATTATCTAGGCATCGAGGACCCCGTTGGTCTGCCCGTCAACAGGCACCTTGGCAGGCTCGCTGGATGGGGTCACCGTGAGGGTCGCCACGAAATGCATGTCGACTTCGAGGGTCGACTCGCCGACTTTGAAAGAGCAAACCTAGTCGCGCTACAACACATAGACGTGGTCGATCCTTGGGTGGTAGAGCACAAAACCTTTATTGAGAAGACGTACAATGACCGAGGCCAACAGAGGACGGACAGAGATATAATCAAAGAGCACAACTCATGTTTCACGCGTTGGTTCAAGCAGAAGCTTCTGTCGTACCCTTTACATGAGGATTCTTCCATGGAAGAACAACTCATATTCGCCTTGTCACAGGGTGCCGAGCACAACCTGATGACCTATGAGGCGTACGATATCAACGGCTACACATTCTACACCGAGGACAAGGACATGAAGAGCGATGGTTATCAGAACTCCGGGGTAACGATGGAATCCTACACCGGTAACGACAAGGACAGATACTATGGAAGGATCGAGGAGATCTGGGAGCTGAGCTACGCTGGAGAGAAGGTCCCGATGTTCCGTGTCAGATGGGCCAAGAGCGTCCTAAAAGAAGACCAGTATTTCACCACCATGGTTATACCCGAAGCCAAATCCAAGACCGTGGGCGCAAACGTCACCGCGAAAAATGAGCCATGGGTACTGGCTTCCCAAGTGGACCAATGCTTCTTCATTACCGACCCGTCAAAGCCCAGTCGTGTTGTCGTGAGGAGAGGCAAAAGGAAGATTATCGGAATGGATGGAGTAGCCAATGAGCAAGACTTCGACAAGTACGGCGACCCGAAGATCGAACATGACGACGACGATGAAGTAGCAGCATACACCACAAGAAGAAGCAGGACCACCCCTAAAGGACGTCCGTTCCACAGAAGAACTCCATTTGCGAAAAAGAAGGGCAAGAAGATTGTGAACATATAGCTAGCTAAGATCGATTGTATTTAAATCGTAGCCTTCATTTCTCGATTGTATTTCATGGGCACTTTTTGAACTCATGAATGTTTTTAAAAGATCTGGGCCCCCTCGCCGCCGAGCACCCCCCGCACCATCTCCCCCGCTCCACCGGCCGCCGCCGCCGACCCCCCGCACCCTCCCCCACTCCACCGCCGCCGACGACCCACCGCACCCTCCCCCGCTCCACCGGCCGCCGCCGCCGACCCCCCGCACCCTCCCCCACTCCACCGCCGCCGACGACCCACCGCACCCTCCCCCGCTCCACCGGCCGCCGCCGCCGACCCCCGGCCCGCACCCTCCCCCACTCCACCATCACCGATGACCCACCGCACCCTCCCCCGCTCCACCGGCCGCTGCCGACGACCCCCGGCCCGCACCTTCCCCCACTCCACCGCCGCCGCCGACCCCCCGCACCCTCCCCGGCCCGCTCCACCGTCACAAATGAACGCAACTAAAATTGCAAAAAAACAAATTTGATTATATTTTCAAATAACAAATTTGATGATATTTTCAAATAATAAATTTGATGATATTTTTTCATATTCATAAATATTTTCAAATAACAAATTTGATGATATTTTTAAAAAATTATTACTATTTTTATAAAAAATATATTACTGTTATGATTTAAACAAGTTTGAACATATCAAACAACATTTTAAATGCATAAAAACAAAAATTGGGGAGCCTGGGAATCGAACCCAGGACCTCCTACTGTGTGTGCTGCGTGCTGACCAGTCGGGCTAGTGGGCGTGTTCTGATAGAGATAGGGTTAGTGTCACAGCCCTAGAATTTGTTTGTAATTAGTTGCCTTTGAGAGCATCATGCATCATGTCTAAATTCTTAAAGTTAAATTGAGGTTAGTTGAAACCCTCAGAAGTCACTTCAGAAATAATCAACATTAAAATCTTTTCGAATTGGTCCAAGAAAATGTTCATGTTTCTCTTTGAAAATATTGGCCAGAACTAAAATTCAAACCAATATTTTCAGGAGCTCATAAATATTTATTTTGGGCATTTGGAATTAATTCAATAATTATTTGCATTGGATTTATATTTGATATATTTCAAATATGATCCAATAATTCTGAAAATTGTTGTGGGGCTTTATATTAATGTCACTAGTCCATACAACAATTTACAGAAGCTCAAAAAATGATTTGGGTTAAAAATCAAATCAAAACAGAGTTATAGAAAAATAGAAAATAGAAATATAAAAAAAACAGAAGAAAGCTTACCTCAGCTTACCTGGGCCACTGCTGGCCTGGCACTGTGCCGGCCCAGCAGACTGGCCAGCGCCAGTCACCCCCTACCTCGCGCCAGAAGGCACGAGCGCGTGCTCGCCGCGCGCCGGCCACGCGCCGGCCACCTCCTGCCTCCCTGCCTGTCTCCCCGTCGCCCTGAGGACGCCACGTGACCCCCTTGACGCTCTCTCACTCTCTCTCTCGTTCTTTTCCCCTCCTCTGTCTCGCTCTCTCTCCCGAACCCGAGCGGAGCCGTCGTTGCCGTTCGCTGCCGCCGCAGCCACCGACCACCCCTCGCCCTACCAATGAGTCCCGAAGATCCGCCGCGATGCCCTCACCCTTCCCACCGAGCCACGCTTCGCCGGAGGCCCTGCATCACCGCTATCGGGTCGTCTTCAACCTCGGCACCCGTCGGACGCCGTTCATCGATTCGTGCCGTCCAGGGCTTCCCCGGCCTCGACCTCGACTCCGTTCGACCCCTCTGTGAGCCTCCGTCGTTTCCCCCTTGTTTCCCCTCTCCAACCCTTCCTCTAGCCGTGCTTTTCTCCGGAGCCGAGAGCTCACGCCCGCCGGCCATGTCGCCATCGTGTCTACAGACGGCGTAGCTTGCGCCTGGGCGCGTCATCGTGCTCAGGTTGCTCCTAGGAGACGACCCCGACCACCAGTTGGTCCTACCGTGCACCGTAACACCGAACCCGTGCGTGTCCGAACTCCGGCCGCTGCCGTTTCGGTCGCCGATGTCGATCCTAGCCACCGCAGCTTTGGCCACCACCACTGGTCGACGCAGCTCGCTCCCAGGAGCACGTAGGAGCAAACCCCGCCTCAAACCATGGGCTGTAGCGGAGTTCCGACGATCTCCGCCGCGCGAAATGGTCGTCACCGGCGAAACTCCAACGACTGATGACGTGGACGTCATTAGGCGCTAACCCAACCAGTTAACCACCCTAACAGCCACTGACAGCAGGCCCTACCGCAGGGTCAAACCCAGTCAACATTGGGTTTGACCGGGTTTAGTCCTGTGTCACTGACGTGTGGACCCCACATGTCAGGTTTGACCTGGAACAGCCCCGGTTGACCTGGTGACATCATGCTGCTGTCATGCTGACGCAATAAAGCTTTTCTGGTGTTTTTATTAATTCAGGAAATTCCAGAAAATGCCCAAAACTTCAAAAATATCATAGAAAATAATCTATAACTCCAATGGAAATAATTTATATATGAAGAATGATCAGAAAAATCCAAAGAATCTGTTTATGCCATGATCATGCATGTTTGAACAAGTTAACCTCACTGAATAGGACAAATGATGATTAGGGCAAATTATGAAATAACATTTGGAGTTGGAATTTGATCTTGTTTGAGTTCCACTTCAATTAAATTGGCTAGATATTGCATTAGGTCAATTCTGGACCTTAATATGTCATATCATTCATTCGCTTGTGCATTGCATTGATTGTGTCCTTTCCCTCTTTGCCGGTGGTTGTTCCCCCTCGGTAGATGTATGTTCCGACGATGAGTTCGATGACACCGATGAAGAGCTATACTATCTTCAGAAGTGCCAGGCAAGCAAAACCCCCTTGTTCATTCCGATACAATCCCACTCTCTCGCTCCTGCTCTCTTTTACTGCATTAGGACAACAACGATTCAACTGTTACTTGCTGCGGTAGTTGAACCCCTTATCCTCTGCATGACCTGTCATTGCCATAGTAAATAGATGAAACCCACTAGCATGAGTAGGAGTTGTTTGAGCCCTGATGTGCCTACTCATTCATGCTTGTTTGTCATGCCTGCTATTGCTTAGAGTTGTGTCAGTTCTGATTCATCGGGGATGAATTGGAAAGTTGTGAACATGTCCTAATGTGTGTGAGCTAAGTGTGTTGAACACGATTTGGTAAAGGTATCGATGAGAGGCCATGTAGGAGTACATGGTGGGTTGTTTCATTGAGGCCGTCCCTAAGAACTAAGAATCAGTTACTACCATACATTGGGCCCGAAACCAATGGAACCTCTCGGCTTCTTAATCACCCTAGTCCTCTGTCCAGGAGTTGCAACTAGTTTCTGGTGTTTGTAGGATATGTGTTGGCGGCCGTGCGTAGCGCTGACCCCAGGGGTGGGCTATGTTGCGGTAGATACACCGTGGCCGGGTATACTGGGCGCCCGTTTGGTGTCTCAGAACCCTGTACACATCATTCGGGGCCGTATGTGGAAACCTCAGCCGGACTCCCTGCGGATGCAACCTGTATAGGCAATAAACCTGGACTAGAGACTTGAGTGTTTAGGTAGGCCATGGCCGACACCCTCGTTGGGCTTCCGCTTGAAGGTTGCCGAGTACATGTCGTGTAAACGGCGGTAAGTGGTGAGAGCGTGTGTGAAGAAGTACACCCCTGCAGGGTTAACATCATCTATTCGAATAGCCGTGTCCGCGGTAAAGGATTGCTTGGTTGCCTATACAGTTCATAGACAAGTGAAAGTGGATACTCTAAAATGCGCAAGATAAGCGTGAGTGCTATGGATGGCATTCTCGTGGGAAGACGGGAGCGGATCTATAGTGGTGTATTGATATGGTGAATATGTGGACTCGTGTGCGCCACCTCAAAGAGTTACTTGCAGTCGTAGTTCAGGATAGCCACTGAGTCAAAGCTGGCTTGCTGCTGTTAAACTCCACCACCCCCCTTTGTTGATACTGATGCATATGTAGCTAGTTCTGATGTAAGTCTTGCTGGGTACATTTGTACTCACGTTTGCTTATTTTATGTTTGCATAGAGACTTCAGTCTCGCTAGTAGTTCCACGTGGACTTCGACGTTTAGCTTGATACCTGAGCTACGATCTTGTGCCCTCGGCAGGATCTGGTAGATAGTCAGGCTTCTTAGCCTTTTTCATTTGTAGATGTCTGTACTCAGACATGTTAAACTTCCGCATGTGCTTGATTTGTATGCTATGATTGTTGGGTCATGAGACCCATGTTTGTAATATCTCGCTCCTCGGAGCCTAATGAATAAATGCTTGAGTCGTAGAGTTATGTTATGTTGTGATGCCATATTGTATTTACACATATCGAGCATATTGTGTGTATGATTGAAGTGCTTGGTATGTGTGGGATCCGACAATCTAGTTGTTTATCCTTGGCAGCCTCTCTTATGGGGAAATGTAGTCTAGTGCTTCCATGAGCCATAGTAGTCTGCTACAGCCTGGTTCACCGGAGTCCTGCTAGCCCAGCACTACTGCTCGGGACACTTGACTGGCCGGCATGTGTTTCACTTCATTCCTGTGTCTGTCCCTTCGGGGAAATGTCACGCGGTGACATCCGGAGTCCTGCCTAGCCTGCTATAGCCCGGGTTCTCGGAGTCCTGTTAGCCCAGTGCTACAACCTGGATTCACACGCTGCTGACCGACATGCTCGATGTGATTCATGTATGCCTGTCCCCATAGGTTGGTGCCGCTTTGGGTTCACGACTAGCCATGTCGGCCCGGGTTCTCTGTCATATGGATGCTAGCGACACTATCATATACGTGAGTCAAAAGGTGCAAACGGTCCCGGGCCATGGTAAGGCGACACCCGTGGGAATACTGTGCGTGAGGCCGCAAAGTGATATGAGGTGTTACTGCCTAGATCGATGTGACTTGGAATCGGGGTCCTGACAGTTAGGTGGAATATAACCTGACCAGTCGGGCTAGTAATTAAAACAAAATTGTAATGGCGCACCAGGGGGAGGTGCACCATAAGAATCGTTGTACTTATGGCGCACTAGGGGGAGGTGCGCCATTGCTAACCCTCCCCCACTCCACCTATTCCTCTCGCACTGTGGCCTCCCTCCCTCCCTCGCCAGATCCCCCACTCGACCCCAACCGTACACCGCCGCCCCCTTGCTCCGCCCCCTCCGTCCGCCGCGCTTGCACGCCGTCGGCGCCGCCGCCGCCGCTGTGGTCTTGCGCTGCCCCGACGCCGCCGCCCCGACCCCCGCGGGACTCCACCCCCGCCGCCCCGCGCCCCCCGAACGGGATCGGTCGAGCGTGCGCCGCCCGCTCCTCTCCTCCTCCCTCCGGCGAGCGAGGGCCTCCTCCGGCCCCTGTAGCAGCCGGCGAGCATGGACCCGACGCACCTACCCCGCCTGCCCCTGCCGTCCTCCGCCACCGGCCCCTGCTCTCCTTCAACCACGGCGAGCGAGGACCCGGACGAGCTCGGACCCCGACCCCGACCCCTTCGCCGACCCCGACCCCGACCCCTCCGGTGACCAGGTACCTCTCCTCCTTCATCCTTCGTCCCTCTCTCCACCATTCCCCATTCCCTCCCTCCCTCCCCTCGACCGTGGCAGTCTATGGTTGCAAGATTGCGGAGGTCCTCCTCCTTCCTCCTTTTCCACTGCTGGTGGCAACATCCTCAACCCCCCGTCTTTTTTTCATTTTTGTTAGTTTGATTATCTGTAAATTGATGTGCCATGACCCAGTAGAGGCACATCCGAATTTTGTGTTTAGTTTTCTCACCCCAAATTGCATCCCATGACCTAGTAGACTAGTACAGATGACATGCCATGACATAGTGCACTAGTAGACATGTCATGGCAAATTTCACCACCATTCTGTACCATGGTATTTTGTTGATATGTAGTTTTTGATCTGGTTCAGAACTGGTAGGGGTATTCTAGGGAAATTTCCAATATGCAGTGAATGGCAAATTTAGATTCGTTCCACCACAATTTTTCCATTTTGTTTTCTTAGGGAGAACCAAATTTTGCCGCGGCAAATTCATACGTTCTGCCATCACTATATAGGAGTTCTTTCTTGCCATGCCGTAGTTGCCATCAAGTTTTACATTTCTGTCATAGTTTTGACGTGTCAATCGCATTATTTCTTCGAGCTGATGCATTGATTATGCCTTTGAGGCAGTTAGTTAACCTCTCACCTACGTTCATGCAGGGATATTATTCTTGGAAAAGCCACTGCTGGTGACGGAATAGAAAGATAAGCAGGTACCTATCTTCAGTCCCAATCTAACAGGGTAGTCCATGGATTCAAACTAGCTAAAGGAGATTCAAACTGCCGAACCTTTAGGTTAACAACTCAACACAAACCAATCCCTGAAAGCAAAAACTCAACACAAACCAAGTGCATTATTTTTGTGATTGTTTTCATGTTTGCAGAACCAATATTTTTGTGCCAACAATCAGTTTACTCCCTCATGCCAACAACCACTCATTTTTCAGTTAACTCCTTACAGTTCAGACCATATTTTGATTGTCAACAATAGTGGACTTTTAAGGCTTTTTTAGAGGCAATACTAGTGGATATTAGGCCTTGTTACATGCAATAATAGTTGAATTTTAGGCTTTTTTTGGAGGAGTGTGTTTCATGCTGGCCTACAGTGATGAATTAGTCAGAATTGTGTATGATTGTGCCTAAAGTAGATAATATAAAGATACAGACAAAATAATTAGGGGAGCATGCGTGAATCTAAAGTATATTGTCAACTTCCAACATTTGCTCTGTTGTCCATGTGGTTGAAGCAATGAAGTTGAGTGTGTCATTCTTGAGCTAAAATAGAACTTGACAGCCTGTATAGTGAATATATGCAGTGAACAGAAATTGACAGGTTTTCTTGACTGAATTCAGTCCTGTACAGTGAATATATGCAGTCAATATACAATCATTGTAATTTTTGGGAGTAATTTTTGGTGTCAAATCACTCAAGCAGTAACTGAATTTTCAAACTGAACTTGACACAATACTATTCAGTTAATTTGCTTGGACAGTAGTATGTATGCTCATCACTTTTATGTATGGTGTTATGCCCTGTTATCTCTGTTCAGTTGACTAATGAAGCACTAGGCTCATCCATGGTACAAGTTCACCTGTGAACACTTGAAATTAGTTAGGACATCCCGTACTGATAGATGTAAATTGTGTCCAGTAGGCTTTGAAGCACTGGTTTTTCCTGTTCTAACTCTGAATCTGATATAAACCACACTGTTAGCATAAGTGGTCTTTTGTATATGTGCTGATGCTTTGTTAATATAAAGCTGTAGATGATGTTGTACTTGTGATGATGCTACTTGTGATCTTCTGAAATGACCCATTGGTGACTTCATTACGCGGGGATAATGATATTGCAGGTACCCTGAGAGGCCCTTGAGTTTGCCGGAATGTTGATTAACTTCCGTTCTGGCAAATTCGGGTACTCCATATGTCCTATTTTCAGCAAAGGTCATGCTGAAATTTTCCATGAATTTTAGCATGACTTTGCTAAAAATAGGACATATGGGGTACTTGCGACTAATGCATGGGCCGGGGTATCTTAGTACTTAGTTAAGTAGGATCAACTGCCCCGCCATTCTTGCTGTATAGGTGGCAATAGAGCCAAGTGATTAGTGCCAAGTGATTAGGCCCAACCTAGGGTGCCTCGGCATCGATAAACCCTAAATGATGAAAACTTAACTTAGCATTTAGGGTGCCTCGGCGTCGACAAACCCTAAATGATGAAACCTTGGCTTCTATAGGGTGCCTCGGTGTCGATGAGAACCTAAATGATGTACGCTTAGGCTTTCAGGGTGCCTCGGCGTCGACAAACCCTAAATGATAAAGCTTAGCTTTTAGGATGCCTCGGTGTCGACAAACCCTAAATGATGAGACCATGATCTTGTTCCTCGACAATAACCAACTTTTTGACCAAACTTTTTTCCTATTTAGAGCGAAACATGGCCCACAACAATGAGGCCGGCGGTTCGGGCGGCAAGCAATTCTGGGAGCTGTCCCAGGAGATGGAGGAACAACCTCACCGCTATGAGGATGCCGCGGAAGACACCGATCCTGACAACACAACCCCTAGTGGCGTCGGGGATGACACCACTGATGGTGCCGCCGAGGATGCCACCACTGATGATGGCGGCGCACGCACAGATGGCAGCCAACCGAAGAAGCAACGGAAGGACCGGCGCCCGAACGCGCTCTGCACCGTCAAGGAGGAATTTACTCAAGTGGACTCTGATGGGCATCCAACGGAGCCCAAACATACAGTCAAGGGGTACTCGGTTCAGCTCGGGTGCATTCTCCGGAGCACCGTCTTGATCAACACCGAGAACCTTAGGCATAAGGACCGAGGGAATTTGCGCAACCTCCTCTTCATGAAGCTGCACGAATGATACAAGTTCCCCGCTGAATTTGAAAACACACGCCTCTCAGGGAATAAAGTGAACAGTGCCGCCCTCACGAGGATGAGCACGACCCTGTCTACTTGGAGAAGCGCGGTGAAGAGAATGATTGAGAAAGGTGATAGTTATGAGAAGATCAAGGCGAAAAATCCTTCAATCAGCGAAGAGGACTACAAGGAGTTCAAGATCAAGTGCGAGAGCCCCGCAACCTCCGAATCAAGTCAGTGGGGGAAAGAAATGCGGGAGTTGAACTTAGGGGAACACAAACTCGGTCCCGACGGTTACAGATTGGCGGAGCCTATATGGGACAAGGAGGACGCGGAGCGTGCCGAGAAAGGCCTACTGCCTCGCTTCGAGAAATACAGCAATGACAAGCAGACCAGGAACTATGTCAGGGCCCGGTACAAGGAGGACCCGATAACAAAGGAGCTTACCACGGATCCAAAGACCAGGGTGCTTGAGCTTGTTCTGGCGAAGGAGACTGAAAGCAGTAGCGCGGGGTCGTCTCAGAGCACCCCTGCTTGGGACAGCACTCTAAATAGGGCGTTGAACGTAATGAAAAACAAGGATAAGCTCACTAAGCCGCCGTCAGCTAGTCGTGTGGCCGACAAAGGCTTGTCCACAAAATGGTCGTCATACTATACCGCTGGTGGGCGAAAGGAGAAAAAGACCAGCTCGAAAAGCCAGTCGCGCGAGGTTAAAGCACTCAAGGCACAAGTGGCACGGATTCCGGAGATTGTCTAAGAGCAAGTGCAACAACAACTGGGATCGACGCTCACCGGCATTATGCCTACCTTGATTCATGCGATAACGACATGGATTGCGGGTGGCCAACAAGGGCCGCCCCCGATTCCCAGCTTCACGGCCAGCAACTCGCACAACGCGCAGGCGGCGCCATTGGTGTCTCCGGCGGCGGTGGTATTGGTGTCTCCGACGCCAGCACGGCCGACATTGGAGCTTAATGCACCCGGGTGTACGCCGGCCGACACCTCGCCAGCAAGCGGCCCCTCCGTCAGTTGCACGCCCGCCGTTGGCGGTGCCTCGACATTAGCCGAGCTCGATGCCATCATCACGGTAACTAATTAAGCCTCTTGGCCGAGGACTTCATCTCCTTGCCTTTGACTGGGCATCCCTGACGCCCTACATGTTTTCGCAGGGCGCCGTCGACGTTCCGTGCACTCTCCTGCACTTCGTGAATGACGAGTTGGTCGATGTCGCCAAGGGCAAAATCGTTCAACTGGGCAACCCCGTGTTCCATGGTAAACCGATGCCACCCACCGTGTATAGGGTTCAACTGGTTCGGGTGCTGCCAGGCTGCGATGAGTTGTTACCTCTGATTCAACCCGCCGGGGCCGACGAAGATAATCTGATGACCCTCAGCGCCTGCCTAAGCTGGCCCCTGCTTTGGCCAAAGAGCCAGATTCGTTTGGGGGAGGGGGACACCACCCCAAAGACAACACCGCTAGTCGTGCCAGCACCAAGCCATGGCAAGACCGCCGCAACGCTACCAGACATGCTAAACATCCCTATGGCACAGGATCCGAACATGCATATGGCATAGGATCTTGACAATGATGACAACGATGACGGCCGTACATTTAGCAACGTCGATAAGTACTTTGCCGAACATGGGTACGATGACGAATTCTGCGGGCCTCTTTCTCAAGAACCCAACCAAGACGAGCGCGGTCTAGCTGGTACGGCGGAGAAACCCAGTTGCAACAGGCGTCGTCTGGCGTTCAGTTCTCAGGAGACGCCTCCAGCTGCCGACTTCACCGAGCCTCAGATAGCCGAGGTGCCAAATATTATCAGCCCCAACACACTCAAGAAGGCGGTCTATGAGCATAACTCGGTCCCATTACAACATAAGAAGAAGGGACTGAAAAGAAAGAGTAACAAGGGTGCGAGCCAGCCGGCACCGAGTACGATCCGTGCTCAGGACAGGTCACCTTCACCTAAGGATATCTCGAGGAGGGTGCATGTGGCGGGTAGGGCGATGCTACCGACAAATATGCTCAATGCTGCAACCGGTGCTATGCGGAGTCTGCATGACATTGTTCTTTCTTTGGAGAAGCGGCGTCTCAGAGAGAATGATGTGGCATACCCGGTTTTCGTGGCCAAGGTGCCAGAGGGCAAGAGCTTTGTGGATGGCACCATCGGGGGACGATCGTCCTGCTATTTGATGACATCTTTGCTATGTTTAACCTTCATCCGCTGCACTACACCTTCGTTTGGCTGTTTTTGCTGAGTATGGAGATGCAAATCATTAGAGACAAGACCCCGGACATCGTGATAGTCGACCCCTTCTACATGAGGGCCAAGCTCTTGGGCAGCGCTAGGGACCGCCAAGTCGCGAGTTCACACCTCGAAGGCGTCATTCTGGCAAACCCAGATAAGGATAACTTCCTCGTGGCTTACTTTCCCGAGTAAGTCATCCCTTAACCGCCCCGTAACATATGATTTCTTAGATTTCGATCGTTCTTTTTTTTTCTAACATTCCGTGTTCTGTGCAGTGACACACATTGCACACTCATCCTCTTAAGCCCGAAATATTCCATGGCCACGTATTTCGACCCGAACCATGACTCCAAGATGGACTACACAAATATCAAGAAAGTTCTTGATGATGTTCTCCCCGGCTACGCCAAATCTGGAGGCACCTTCACCAGGCCAGTTTGTAGGTACGACAAGCACGTGTTTGCCCACAATACTAAGTTCTGCTGCGTCAAGCAGCCGCCTGGCGGTCAGAAGGATGCCTACTACGCCCTCCATCACATGCGGGTGATCGTAAGGGACCATCATCACCTTCTGCTACCAGATAATCTCAAAGATTGGGCCGCGAGCTTGTCGGCAATCCAGGACGCGAACATCAGACAAGAATTCTTTTGCATCCAGTCGGAGTTTGCGGACATCATCCATCAAGATGTCCTTCATACATCGGGGCAGTTCTACCTCAGATATCAAGCGTCCAACAGTGAGATAGACGGAACGCTACAAATGCAGGCTGACAACGCCCGCGATTTCATGACCATCACGACAGACGGCGGCTTCATCCACGCTCCGGTCCCATGAGTCGAGTCGACAGTAGTGATGCTATGTGTAGTTCTAAAACATTGATTGGCTCATGTTGTAATTAAACTTTAATGAACTTGTATGTCTCTTTGGTTTGGACAGTCGTTCAACTTAGATGTAATCGATGCTATTTATTAGTAGGACCATGAATCGTGCTATTAATGTCTTGCTTTTCTCTTCCGATCCTTTTTTTGCATACTTATATATTGCTTATGTATTATCTGTTGTTTGGCTTGTGCATAGAGATGCCATCGTATGTCGTGTGCAAGGTTAAGGTTCCCGGAGTCTACGACGACTGGGAGGAGTGTCGGAGACAGGTTCACCATTTCAGCGGTAACAGTTACAAAGGGTACACCACTAGGGCGGAGGCGGAATCTAGATATGCCCGCTATCTAGCGGGAGAGAGGAGGGAGCATTGGAGGAACCGGATGAAGACCAGTTTCATCGCGATGATGCTCATCGTGATGACCGCAACTCTCTTCTATGTGATGGTAGTTTAGATGATCGATATCGACTTGTAATGTGAAGACAAACTCGCTACTCGCGGTCTCGAGACTTGTAATGTTCTATCTTTGTTCGGTCTTTTGAATTCGGAGACTTATATGATGAATTGTATTCGGAGACTAATCTTCTATTGTATTTGATGAATCTGCTGTTGCTGTGTGCTATTGTCTAAATTCTGTACAATAATATATTTTGTAACCTGTGAAAAAAATCAGAAATGAAAAAAAATAATCCCTAATATTCATACTAGTGGCGCACCACACAAGACACTGATGGCGCACTTTGATAATCACACTAATGGCGCATCACCCACTGGTGCGCCATTAGTATGCCAAAGCACATGGGTACATATGGCCCCCTGGGAGGCATTCTAATGGTGCACTGTGGGCTATACTAATGGCGCACTACATGGTGCGCCATTAGAACACCAGATACTAATGGCGCACGGGTGGTGCGCCATTAGAATTTAATTCTAATGGCGTGATGCTAGTGGCGCACCAGTAGTGCGCCATTAGTAGGCAAAACTTGTGCGCCACTAGCATGCCTTTTCCCAGTAGTGCACGTACAGTCCACGTCCGATGGAAGCTGTTCCTTGACCACGTTGACCACGCCGTGCCGAGAGCACCAGGGCGGTGGACGACGACGAGGCCTAGAAAGGGGACGACGCGGAGCCAAGGAAGACGCGGCAGTGGATGCCCATACGTAGAGGAGTATGAGGGTTCACTGGTTCACTGCGGTGTGAGGCTGCCGTCGCCGCAGAATACCAGGGGGTGTGGGTGAGTAGAGGGATGGCCTGGCCAGCGGTGGGAGTAGTAGGGGGCGGTGAGGCCTCCGCCGCATCGCAGCCAGCCACGGGAGGCAGGAGCACGAGGCACGACCGGCACTGGTTTGGGCGGCTGGAGCAAGAAGACCAGAGGTTGAAGAAGCACTATAGCCGTTGGATGGACATCGTACAGTCACTGGAGCTAGAATCGTGCATATTGACTAAGTTGACAAAGCCCTCGGTCCCCGTCAACTTATTAGGCCCACACGTCAGCCTGCCACTATACTGGGTCCCAACTAGCAGGGGGAGTATTAATTTTTTGTGCGTAATAAGGAGGCACTTCCTTGCGTGCGATGATATAGCTGGTGGGTCCGAGCAGTCAACGGCGGTAACATTTTTCTCACGAAATACATGGGCCCTTTTGATGGGTCCCAGATGTCAGGTGGAGGAATCATTATTTTGTGCGTAATAAGGAGGCATTTCCTTGCGTGCGCTCATGGACCCAGCTGCCAGCCTCTCCACGTACAGTCCACTTAAGATGCATGTCGGTTGTTGACCACATTGACCAAGCCGCGCCGAGAGCACCAGGGCGGTGGACGACGGCGAGGCCTAGGAAGGGAACGACATGGAGGCAGGGAAGACTCGGCAGTTGTTTCCCACGCGGAGGGGAGTACGATTGTATGAGGGTTTACTGGTTCGTCCGCCGTCGGCAGAGAATAACAACAGGTGTGGGTGAGTACACTACAAAAAAAAGACACATCCGTGACATTTTGGGCCGAACGAAAAAAATTTCTATCATACATATGACACTTCTATGACGATAATTGTGACAAAACCCGGTATCATCATAGATGTGGCGGGCTCCTACTTCTATGACAAAAAATCATGACAGAAAATGGGCGTTTCGTCCTGGGCGGGCCAGAGACGCAGCTGCATGACATTCTTTGGGCCGTGCATGACGGAAAAAACCGTGGTAGAAGCGAGGGCGAGGAAAATTTCGGGGAGTTCCCGGTTACGGTGGGAGGTCGGGGGCCGAGTGATGCGCGCTTCTCTCGTACACGTACGCGCATGTGTGCGAGGCGTTGGCTCTAACTGAACCCAAGCGAGGCGTTGGGCTCTAACTGAACCCGAGCGATTGCACTGCAGGCTACGCGTTACTGAACCCGAGCGATTGATCGATGGCTGTAACTGAACCCGATCGAGCGATTCCTTCGCTACTGCTACTAACTGAAGCCGATCGATGCTGCCTCTGGATGAACAGTGAGTGTTGCGGGGGGGGGGTGGATGAACAGTTCACGGTGGGGGTGGATGAACAGGACCCCGTGGTGTTGCCTCTAGATGAACAGGACCCCGATCGATCGGGCCGGTTGGGGCTGGATGAATAGGACCCCGTGGAGGGCTGGATGAACAGGACCACCCCATGGAGGGCAGGATGAACAGTAGACGGTGGAGGGCAGGATGAACAGTAGCCCGTGGAGGAGTGGTTGAACAGGAGCCCGTGGAGAGGGCTGGTTGAACAGTAGCCGGTGGAGTAGCGCGTGGTGGAGGCTGGATGAATAGGAGCTCGTGGATGAACAGTCGCAGGTGGAGGCTGGAGGAGGTCGACGGTGGATGAATAGTAGCTCGTGGAGTCTGGAGGGGGTCGACGGTGGAGATGAACAGTATCCCGTGGAGTCCCGTTTTGCGCTACGCCACACCCCTCCCGATGAACAGGACCCCCGTTTCGACCATAGCGCTCCAACACAAGTCCGTTTCGTCCGTTTTGCGGTACGCCACACCCCTCCCGATCAACTGGACCCCCATTTCGACTGTAGGAGGTCCGTTTCCTCCGTTTTGCGGTACGCCAGACCCCTCCCGATGAACATGATCCCGTTTCGAACGTGGCCGGTCGAACAAAAGGCCGTTTCCTCCGTTCTGCGGTACGCCAGGCCTCGTTTCCATCACTTGTTCCGTCCAAGCCCTCCCGATGAACACGACGCATTCCGTTGCCTCCCCATGAACACGACGCATTCCGTTGCCTCCCCATGAAGACGATGCATTCCGTTGCCTCCCCATGAACACGACGACGACGCTGTTTCTCCGTTCCGACCCAGCCATGTACACGAGCCCTGGCCGTACGTATGCGCGAGTAGGCGTTCGAGACCCTGCCCGTATGTACACATACGTGGCCGTATTTTCTTTCTTGCACCCTGGCCGCCTCTACTACGACACGTGCGCACCTCTACATCCACCAGTATATATATGTACGTACATGTTCGCGACCAGAATGACAACGCTACATACGCTTCGACCAGGTGGGTCCCGACTGTCAGGCACTTCCTTGCGTGCGAAGATGTAGCTGGTGGATCCCAGCAGTCAGGGGGCGAAATACAGTGGCCCGTCAGGTGGGTCCCCGCTGTCAGGTGGAGGAATAATTATTTTGCACGTAATAAGGAGGCACTTCCTTGCTGCGTCCGTGGACCCAGCTGTCAGCCTCTCCACGTACAGTCCACATCCGATGGAAGCCGTTCCTTGACCATGTTGACCACGCCGCACCAAGAGCACCAGGGCGGTGGACGACGGCGAGGCCTAGGAAGGGGATGACGCGGAGCCGGGGAAGATGCGGCAGTGGATGTCCACGTGTAGAGGAGTACGAGGGTTCACTGGTTCGCTGCGGTGTGAGGCTGCCGTCGCCGCAGAATAACAGGGGGTGTGGGTGAGTAGAGGGATGGCCTGGCCAGCGGTGTGAGTAGTAGGGGGCGGTGAGGCCTCCGCCGCATCGCAGCCGGCCACGGGAGGCAGGAGCACGAGGCACGACCGGCGCTGGTTTGGGTGGCTGGAGCAAGAAGACCAGAGGTTGAAGAAGCACTACGGCCGTTGGATGGACATCGTATGGTCACTGGAGCTAGAATCGTGCATATTGACAAAATTGGCAAAGCCTCTGTCCCCCTCAACTTAGTAGGCCCACAAGTTAGCCTCCCACCAAGGTGGGTCCCAGCTAGCAGGGGGTATTCATTTTTTTGTGCGTAATAAGGAGGCACTTCCGGTGGGTCTGAGCTGACAGCAGGGGGAACATTTTTTTTTGTGAAATACGGTGGCCCGTCGGGTGGGTCCCAGGAGTCAGGGGCAAACATTTTTTTCGCGATATACTGGTGGGCGTCCGGTGGGTCCCTGCTGTCAGGTGGAGGAATAATTATTTTCCGCGTAATAAGGAGGCACTTCCTTGCGGCTGCCGTGGACCCAATTGTCAGCCTCTCCACGTACAGTATTCTTCCGATGGAATTTGGTCGTTGACCACATTGACCACGCCGCGCCGACAGCACCACGGCGGTGGACGACGGCGAGGCCTAGGAAGGGGACGACGCGAAGCCAGGGAAGATGCGGCAGTGGATGCCCACGCAGAGAGGAGTACGAGGGTTCACTGGTTCGGCTGCGCTGCCGTCGCCGCAGAATAACAGGGGGTGTGGGTGAGTGGAGTGGAGGGATGGCCTGGCTAGCGGTGGGAGTAGTATGGGGGCGGTGAGGCCTCCTCGACAGCACAGCCGGCCACGAGAGGCAGGAGCAGGCGGCACGACCGGCGCTGCTTTGGGCGGCTGGAGCAAGAAGACCAGAGGTTGAAGAAGCACTACGGCCGTTGGATGGACATCGTACGGTCAGTCGAGCTAGAATCGTGCACATTGACTAAGTTGACAAAACCCTTCGTCCCCGTCAACTTAGTAGGACCACTATACTGGGTCCCAGCTAGCAAGGGGAGTATTCATTTTTTTGTGCGTAATAAGGAGGCACTTGTTTCCGGGCGAAGATATAGCTAGTGGGTCCGAGCTGTCAGCGGTGGTAATGTTTTTTCACGAAATACAGAGGCCGTTTCAGTGGGTCCCAGATGTCAGGTGGAGGAAATCATTATTTTTCACGTAATAAGGAGGCATTTCCTTACGTGCGGCCATGGACCCAGCTGTCAGCCTCTCCACGTACAGTCCACTTCAGATGCATGTCGGTCGTTGACCACGCTGACCATGCCACGCCGAGAGCACCAGGGCGGTGGACGACGGCGACGCCTAGGAAGGGAACGACAGGGAGGCAGGGAAGACTCGGCCATTGTTTTTGTTTCCCACGTGGAGGGGAGTACGACTGTACGAGGGTTTACTGGTTCGTCTGCCGTCGCCGGAGAATAACAGCATGTGTGGGTGAGTAGAGGGATGGCTGGGCCAGTGATTGGAGTACGATGGGGCGGTGAGGCCTGCACGGCAGCACAGCCGGCCACGGGGAGGAGGGAGCAGGCAGTCCCGCCGGCGCCTGTTTGAGCGGCTGGAGCAGGAAGAGCAGAGATTGAAGAAGAACGACGGCCGTTGGATGGACATCCAACAGTATACATGCCATCTGTGGAAAGCCTCAAATCTGTGGAAAACAACATACAACCCATCTGCCATTATTTCAAATAATTTACAGCCCATTTGCTAATTCTTACGGGTTTTTTGGAGCCCATATTCTTTATGTTAGCATTACAACCCATATTGTGGCCACGGTTAAAAAATTATACGAAATTTTGCATATGTTGGTACGGTCTGAACTGTTTTTAATCCCGAAATTTCGAGTCACATTCAGACTGATTTTAAAAATAAATGTATATCAATATAAAATCCAATAAATTGTCCACGCATAAAAATCAATGCAATTTAAAATCTCAAAATGAAAAAAAAGATATTTGAAAATAATTGCCGGTTTGACGTGTTTTAAAAATGTACAGCCCATTTCTCATTACTGATAGGCCATTTTCTCGGCCAGCCGAATGAAGCTCTCCTCGTCTTGAAAGATTTGCAGCCCAACAGGCCTGATAAAGCGACTTACTTGACAAATCACAAAAGAACCGGGCTAGCCATTTTTAGAAAGAAAAAAACTACTGGGCTAGTCTGTGGTAAACATAAAAGAAAAGGCTGTCTAGACAGGCCAGGGTGTCCCACACAGCCCAATTGACACCCTGCTCCCGTCTCAAAAACAAATTAGATAAATGCCACTCCAATTATGGCGATTCATAAAAATGCCACTGCAATTTCCAAACTTTGAAAAATGCCTCTGCAATTTTTGCAAACTTTGAAAAACGCCACTTTAGTTTGCAAACTTTGAAAAACGCCACTCCAGAGTTCGAAAAATGCCACTAGAAATGGCATGAAATGGCATTTTTCAAAGTTTGGAAATTGTAGTGGCATTTCTCAGATACACCAGATTTGGAGTGGCATTTATCAAATTAACCCAAAACAAAACTAACTGGGCGAGCTACTGGGTCCCTGGTGTCAGCCGCTCATTGTGCAATTCTCTCGTTTATTGACTACGTTGACAATGACATGGGACCCAAATGTTAGAAATCCACTAGGAGGAGCCATTTTTTTATTGGCTTGAAACAAGGAGGCACTTGCTTGCGTACTGCCATGACCTTAGCAGGTCCCTGCTGTCATCCTCTCCACATACAGTACTAGTTAGTCGTGCTTCAAAACTGATCGGCACGCCATTAAAAAAATAAAGGTCGATAACTAATGCGGCACCTCGGGCCAACGCGGCCAGATCGCATTTTGCACGAGAAATTACACACCATGTTTCATTGACATGTGGTCCCGTTCCAACATATCAGTGAGACGACGGCGAGTAGTAGGAGTATTTCCGAATGGACGTGTAGGCCGGGGCGCCTCTTCATGAACCGTGGCAAACTCGCAACCATCCACCGACTCTTCGCCTTTCCCTCTCGATTTGGAACTGCTATCGCACGCTCTTCCTCTCCCTCCTCCATTTTCCTTCAGCCCTTCACCCTTTCTTCTGCCATTATTCGATCGTCTTCTCCATGGAGGGAACAGGCCGGAAATGACCCCGTTATTCTTGCCCCGATCTGAAAGATGACGTGGTGGAGGAACTCATTGATCGATGCGACGTCATCACCTCGGCTAGCATGGCGGGTTCGTTCAAGCCCATTCTCGACTCAACTAATAACATCATTGCAAGGAACCCAAGAGTTAAGGAGCGGTTTGATCTCCCCTATCTTCTTCGCCATGACCCTGATGACTGGCGCCGGCACGACGGAGGCCTCTCCTTGTGCTAGTTGATGCCGCTTGATAATGATACGTATGATGTTAAGATGTTAAGATGCCATCGCTTGAGGGCAAGGCTTGGGCGGGCGCAAATGGAGATTGGGTTGTTTACATTGGGTCCAACTGCGAGTGGGAACTTGTGAATTTGTACACTCGTCACCGGGTTCCACTTCCAAAAATCTTAGCACACTGCCCAGAGGTTGAGCACACCGGTAATGTATGCACGTTCAAATACGATCATGGTGACTATCTTCTATGGAAGATAGCAATTTGTCGAGTTCCCAACCGCTCTTGGAATTACAACAACTATCAAGTTGTTGCTATCTTCGACAAGCTTGTTGCCGTCCTTCGTGGTTCGACTCGATGGATATTGCTCAAAAATCAGTTTCTGTACACGGATGAGTACTGTGATGCAATTCAATACGAGGGCCTTGTGTTTGCTTCCACCACTCGTGGCACTGTTTTTGCATGGCATCCTAGTAGTTTCGGTACGTTTGTCTTCCACCGTAATTATAATTGTTTCATCCACATGCATGCGGGTTAGCAATTTTCCCTTTACTAATTAACCTTCTTCTTGTGTTTCCAAGGTCCTGTGAACATCCCACCACCTATACTTGAAAAATTTTATAACCAAGGGGGAGATGCCGATGGTGATGATCACGAGCAGCGCCCATATACTCTGTGGCGCCTGGCAACTAATTCCGATGGATCACCTCTTCTTGTGTGTATACAGCCCACTGATGATGTTACTGCTAAGGAAGCAGGTGTCTCCCATGGTCGCACTCTCCGGACCTATTCCAACACCCGTTGCATGGTATTCGGGATGGATACTAGTGTGCTAGCGCCAACTCCTTCTCCCTGGCACAGAATTGATAGTCTTGGAGAAAACTCGCTCTTCCTCGGACAAAACTATCCGATGATGGTGAAAGGCGACCCAACTGCTGTTGACACATTTATGAGAAGCAATTGTGTCTATACCTCAGACATTTGGGTGGTTCCCTACCCTGGTACTGATATAGTAGGCCGCTTCAGCCTGGATGATCAGTCCTGCGTTGGTCTCCAGATCGACAACGGATGGCCCGTCCCAGAGAATCACTTGTGGTTCAAAGCAAGCGTTTCCAACGCCGCAGAATGGTTGAGTTGAAGTTCATTTCATGGCTTGTTATTTGTTGTGTGGTGAAAACTTTAGTATTTATAATGTATCCTCGTTGTCGATGTGGGTTGATGACCTATTGTATGTAATAAAATGATATGCTTGTGATAAACTTACTAAATTTATGAATGGCTTTCGAGTCGCTTCTCTGAGTAAGTGGTGCAACAAGGCAAAAAAATATTTTCTGAATACATAATTGTACGTGCATTGCAACAGGTTATCGGATGAGGCCAATCAACAATATTACACGCCACCACCACGACATCCATCTGACACCATATTATTTCTTGGAGTCCGTGCTAGAGCAATCTCTTCAACCTCGTCGTTTCTCTAACTTCAGCCATCGCGCGGCGGGCGAGGTGGGGGTTTGCCGATAGTCGGTTTCCTTAACTGCGGTCCCACTTGTAAGGCCAACTCCAATGCATGACCCCAAACGCACCTCTGTTTTGCACGAACTCCAACAATAATTTTGACTAGAAAAGCAAGACCAAAGAAAACAAGAACCACAAGAATACATTTTACTACTCCTGTAAGTTGGATTAGTGCCTTCTCGATGCATTCATTGTTGATCCGTGGGGGCTCGATCTTGCGTCTGTGCTAGCTAAAAGTGATAGAACATCTACTAAATTGCGCTCTATCAATATATGGATGTACTCTTCTTCCCAATACAAAAACTTGCATCCATTCTACTCCCTCCGTTGCACAATACAAGCCTTCTATTTGTCAAAATATATATGTATCTAGACATGTCTTAGTATATAGGTACATCCATTTTTGGACAAATGGAAGTCAAGTATTTTGGAACGGAGGGAGTACACAATAATTTTTTTAAGTTAGCACAACTAGTCTAATCCGAGAGCAGAACCGAAGATTTGGTCGGGTTCTTCCTCCTTTTGCCGACACGTGGGACATCCAGCATCTAGGTCGTGTCATGAAAGAAAATAGAGTGGTAGTTGAAGCCACGAGATGTGCATCTTGGGTTAAACTATAAATAGAATCTTACTACTCTTGAGTAACTCCAAAAGCGGCCACCGAAGATCTTTATTGGATTTGTTTTTCATCACCAGCACGCCGAGGTGAAAGATGTGCAGGTTCAGTGGGTCCTCTTGCGTTTTCACTAACATGTGGGGCCGCATGTGAGCAAACAGACGATGGGCTCCGCGCGTCCGCTGGCTGGCTGAGAAGAGAGATAGAGGAGGGCTGAGCACAGACTGCAGGAAATTTGTTCTACGTACCTCGATATAGTGGGGTGGCATGGGCCATAACTAGCATTCACGTCTAGCAGTATGGCACACGCCACTCACACGAGTCCCATCCAACACCAATTTTCTTGGAGTCTGTGCTACAGCCATCTCTTCTCCCTACTGTTTTCTTAGCCATCGCGCGATGGGCGAGGTGGGTGTTTGCCGATAGTCGGTTTGCTCAACTGTGGTCCCACTTGTAAGTGAAAATGCAACACCGCACGCATTCCCGTTTGAGCGGCGTGCCGGACCAACCGTGTGGGGGTGCGACGCGAACACGGCAGGCTTTTCCTTTTCAACTCGTAACTTGTAAAATTTGGTTCTGCTCCATGGCGCGATCGATAGATAGAAAATAACGATTTTTCCTAGAGTAATGAGAAGTTTGGTTCTGACGCCGTTCATGCATGGAGTACGTACGAAAATTATGAAGTTGATGCGAAAGGTAAAGATAATTACTGTAGTATCATATACTACTACATGGATTTGACAAAAAGATAAAAATACATACGGATCCATCAACGTTCAATGACATCCTCACGCCCTAGTGCGCCGCTGTCACCTATCGACGTGTGAGGAGCAGCGACGTTGGCGGCGAGCTCAACGTGCTTCTGAACAGTGCCGTCCAAGGTTGCCCTGCGCTCCAAGAAGGCTAGCGTCCTATCGTCCTCCTCTTGCATGTAGTAGTCCTTGTGGACGATTTGCGTGTAGACGTGGGTGATTATGTCGATGGTGTCTTGCTGCACCAGGCGCTGCGCGGCGAGCGCGGCCTCGAGGTGGACATTCTCCGGCGCGATGGCGGGCAGTCGCAGGGCCACCAGTGTGTCGAAGAGGTTGTTACCATAGTGGCCGTTGAGGGTGGCGGGCATCACAGAGCCTGGGCGCGTCGGCTGGAGGCTTACGTCAAAGTCGTCCGCAAGCTTCTTGACGACGGTGAACTTGTCGAGGAAACCGACGAGGACCTCGTCGAACAAGGAGACGAAGCTGTCGTCCAAACGGCCCCTCGCCCTGGCGGCCTCAAGCAATGCTACCTGGAGACGTTCCTCGGTGCCGGGCCACAGGCCGGCGTCGTGGACCATCTGGCACAGCCGGTTGATGCTCGCGCTCATCGCCTCCATGGGTCTAGCATAGCTTCTAGTCAACTGATCTTGCGATTCGAGTGATCACTCAGCCCTTGGTTAGCATGCGTAGGTGCGTAGGATTTCGTACTACTCCTCGGCCCTCTACTGCACCTGCCTTTGGCTGTATGGTAGGTGGGCCAGCCACCCCCTAGGGCCACGTGTCATTCACCCAAAGGCAGTTGCCGTAAGTCAATGAAGCTGTGTACCCTTCCGTGCCGATGCAGTATAGTCATCTCACCGGACCTCTAGTTGGGGCCAAACGAGAGAAGTTTGATGTTTACTGGTTTATTGGTCCCCTTTCCATTTTGCGCCAAGTTTTGACCTTTGATTTAACTAATAAAATGTTAATGCATGTAAACAAAAATGTTGTGTAAGTCACCTTATGAAAACCAAATAATCCCAAAATACTTAGGCATGGTGCATTAACCCCCTCCTTGTTTCTTATTTCGTGACATATCAACCAATGAGAGATGTGGGCCGTGCATGCTTTCAACTTGAGACTACCAAACATGACATGCAGTGTTTAGTTCATTGCTTGTAGTCCTATTAGTACTCTAGTTAGGAGTAGCAAAAAAACATTAGGTTCTCTCGCCGATAGGAATAAAACACCATGTATTTATTTACAGAGGGAGTAGTACATTTTTGGTGACATGCATTACTAGATATTGCTAGTCAAATACTAAAATCCAGATGGACGTGGTAGTACTCCTAAATCCAGACGGTGGTGCTACTAGTACTAGTAGTAGTACTACCAATGTATTAGTAGGAGTACTAGCACTGTACTACCCGTTGGTCAAATTATTACGTGCTGCTCCTCACAGTGAAGTGACAAGACCCTGCGCAGGAGATGACACCTGAGTATAGGCGCCGTATTCGGCATACCATAGTCAGCCTCATCGTCTGCAGTCACTATCATCATGGCTGTAGAGCTAGCCTACTTACAACTAGCCCTGTTCGACATAATTTCCCGTGCGTAGATGCCCGTGCATTGCACGGAACACCAAGATTGGGGGTGGACGTCTCCGGCAGCGGCCATCGCGCCAGATTTTTCCACGGCCTTCTACTCCTAGATGTGGTGGGGAGGAGATGAGGCTGATTGTGAGAGACAAGGAGTTGTTTGTAAATAGGGAACAAGTGCGGGCATCTTTTTGTAAAAATGGAGAAGCTTGGTTTGTATGCGTCAGATCTAGATCCGACGGCTATTGGTGAAAGATGGGAGGCACAACATCATCACCAACTCAGGACCTGTTTGATTCACAGGATTTTGAAAACGCAGGAATAGGACACGGCAATATTACAAGGTTCAAACTGATATTACAAATGTTAGGAGTAATGCTGCACCTACGAAGAGGGAATTACTAGGAAGTTTACGTAAGAAATTTCGTTACTTTAGGTGGATGCAGCATTATCGTACAAACTAAAATCCACCGCCCTGACAAGTCACTAATGGGCAAATAAGTTTTTGAGTCTCTGGCAACTTGATGTTTCAAAAACAAATTCGGCTTCTGCGGAGAAATGAGCTCCACCGTGTACCCGCGCGGGTGTGGCTGGGCACGAAGCGTGAGTATGTGCACGGTGCACCTATTCTCTTCTTGTATACGTACACCACCTACATGGGGTTGTGTGAGAGAGATACAAACCTAGAGAGATATAGTGTGTGTGTTCTTGAGAGTTTTTTTGTGGGGGGGGGTCAATCAAAAAATTTAACATATGCAATGTGTGTGAAATAGAGTCCTGGATATAACATATATATAGAGGGGGCGATCCACGAGAAGAGAGTGGAGGTATCATCGGCTTGAGGTGTCCATAGAATCGAAGAGAGGGATGATGTGTGTATGTGTGCGCGCGCGATCGGTAAAGAGTGCCATCGAATTTGTGTGTGCCCACGTCAAAGATATAGAGTGGTTGGCCTACTAGAACGTGAGATGGGACATGTGCAGTTTGTCTTTGTGGCATGGATACCTACCTGCAACGCTCGACTATCGGTGTGTGGTGGGGGAAGAGGGAGGCCCAATTAACTATAGAGGTACAATGGCTGGTATATGTGTGGAGGAGGAGAGAGGCCTACCTCATGTATTAAGGAGATCGATCTGCCTCATGTATTAAGGGAGATCGATCAGCATCCATGCATATGTGCAGGAGATGAATAAGGTTGGGAGAGAGACAGAGCTAGAGTGTTGGAGGGGGTAGTAGTGGAGTTGCTTCTAACAAATGGTGGGTAGGCTTGCTAGACAAACGGAGGGCACGCCCGCAATATCAATAAGACAGGAGATGGCTGCTTGTTGTCTATGCACGTGCGTGTGAGAGACAGGTCAGGAGGCATGCACGAATGATGCGGGGGGCGATGTGGCTGTGGTAAGCAGACGTAACTACATAGGAAGATCAATCGCCCTTTGTAAGAGAAAGGAGAGACATAACTTGTGAGGTACGTCGATCGATGCGGGGGTAGTTAAAGTCGATCTAGGTATATGTTGGGAGATCGATCGGTATACATGCATGTGTGTGTTAGAAGCAAATGAGGCACGAGGAGAAGGATAGAGAGAGAGGGATGCATGTAGGAGGTGGTACGAGAGGCATACTATATCGAGGGGGAGGAGTGTGCGAGTACGAGAACGATGAAAAGGGTGGTGGGAGTGAGGCATGGACGGTGACAAGAGAAGAGGGGAAGCTTGTGTTTGTGCTAGGCACACCTGGCTAGAGAGGCATATCGATCGATGTGTGCTGTAAAGAAGGAGCTAGGGGGCCTACACACACCGTGGGTGAACGACCTAAAGTGAAAAGATGAATTTGCGCGATGGAGCTAGAGAATGCTGAGGGAGGGTGAGAGGGATGCGGGCGTGTGCATGCACAAGAGAAAGTTAGTGCTAGCTACAATGATAAGAGGGTTGTGTGGGTGTAAAAGACGAATAGAGATCATATATACTTCATTACAAAAAGCGAATTTGGATATTTGAAGAATTTATCATAGTGTTTCAAACCGACGGATGTGTGAATATATATAACGGTGATACACATGGTGTGGTTATGAACATGGTATACTACATTTAATATATTTTATCTCTACTCTTATAATAAAACGGAGTTGTTGATGATGGTGTGCCTGCCATCCTGCATTATAGGCCGTCTGATTTATATCTAGCGAATAGCAAGGAAACTATGATGGTTGAAGTTGGCAACAATCATGATTGTAGATTCTTATCGAAATAGAGAAACGAATTCAAATTTAGTTCGAATTGCAGCGGTAGTATAGACATTTGGAATGTACTAAAATGTTGGTATGAGTAGGTTACATGCATTATACAGCAAACGAAAAAATTTAATCGGACATAACATGGATTCATACTCCCTCCTTCCATCTATATAGGGCGTAATGAGATTTTTAAGACCGCCTTTGACTATTGACAAGATTAATAGTACATGACATGCACAATGTGAAAATTATATCATTGAAAGAACCTTTCACAGACGAATTTAACGGTGTGCTTTGTGTAAGTTGCATGTCATATATCATTGCTCTAATATTTGGTCAAAGTTAGCATCGAAAAATGCATTAGGCCCTATATAGATGGAAGGAGGGAGTAGCTTTGAATAGCATTTGTATAGTAAACCAGGGCAAGACTCTCACTTTGTGTGGTGTGAATAGTTTTATTTTTTTCGTTTTCTTTTTGGTTGAGGGAAGTGCGAATTGATTTGGTACGTACAAGTACAATATTACTACATGTTAGGCTTGTCCCTAAAATTCAACCCGCATCTTGTTATATCCCGAAAATTCAGATATCGTGCTCCCAAAACTGGCGCCTTCACAACCCGCGCCTTGCTATCCCGAAATTACAACGCGCGCGAAAACTCCCTCCAGCTGCCAAATCCCGACACGCGAAATACCCCTTCTAACCTTGAGCCGAAAGGGCCGCTAGTTCAAATCGGTGGGGGGTACTTTTGTAACACACCCTACATTTTGGACAAGCGCGTTCCTAAGTCATGCTTCACCCCCTCCCATCGCCCTCTTTTCGCCATTCGAAATCCCAGGCCGCCGTAACCTCTCCGCTCCAGCCGCGAAACCCCACCCTCCTCCGTCTGCCACGTCACCGCTGCCCAGCCGGAGCCTCTTCCCCGACAACGTCGTCCACCACAACAGCTCGACGTCCCTCGTCCACCTCCCCGGATGAGGATCCGTCGTCCATCTCGCTGTCCTGCTGGTTCAGCCGCCCCGTCCTCCACCTCCAAGGAGCTGCTCCGACGATCACCTCGTCTATCGCGGCTGCTCCACCCCCACAGCGCCGCCTTAACCTGCTCCACCGGAACCGCAGCATCCTCACCGACTCCTCGGACGAAGCCAAGGCCTACTCGGCTCCACCAAAGAGGTTGTACACTCATCGCATAACACCTTCTCCTTAACTTGACCTCCTGGCGCCGACGGTGCTCCATCCCGCACGCCCATGGAGCGGCTACCTTGAAGCCGGCGCCGCGGGCGACATCTCCACGGCGGCTCTCGCCCAGTGTGAGGCCCCTTCGGCGGCGGCGTCCATACCAGCCGGATCTGCTGCTGCTGCTCCCGCTCTCGCTCGATCGCTCGCTCACCTAGCTACTGCTGCTGCTGCTGCTCTCCCCCTCGCTCGTGCTGCTGCTCTGCTCTGATTAAGCCACACTTCAGTCGACTGAATCGACTTTTGGGTCAGTCGATTTTCAGGGGTTGGGGGGATCACCGGAGTTAAGGAAGAACCACCCGCAGCGGCGACGGGGGCTCGCCGGAGAGGTACCCCACTATCTATCTTAGGGTTCAGGGTGGGGGGCGGGGGGCCTAGAGGGCTGGCCGGACGGCAGTGGCGAATTGTTTCGGGCGGCGAGGCGGCTCTGGGGCCGGCGGTTCGGCCGGTGGTGGCTGGCGGCTCAGGGGGGTGCAGGTTGAAGATGAACTGCAGGCCCTCCCTAAACTACATGTCAAGTGCCTCTCTGCTACCATTGCGTTCAGTTTCGACAGTAGCATTCAGATTCCACAGTAAATTTCAGTTTCAACAGTTAAGTTCAGAGTCAACAATTTGTACCTCATCTGTTGTAGTCAAATGGTTTTTGGTGATGTTAATTTTACATCAATTTTACATCATCTATTGGAGATGCTATTAGAATCCCACTTCAGATTGACGATGTCTATCTTGTGCTGCTTCAGCCTTGACGTCTTACGGCTCACCGGAGCTGCTCCAACGACAGAACGATCCATCACAACAGAGCAATGCCCTGGACGCCGTCTATAGATTCCTCAGATCTTCCTCCACACCTCCGACAACCACCTCTGCCTCAACTGCTTCAGCGACCAACCCAATGATGTTGAGGTCGGCATGGCTACGGCAAAGAGGTTGTACACTTGTTGCATCACTTATTACTATACATTCACGTCGATCCATTAGGGCTATTTTGGTTCAATGAAAAAACATCGATCCACTGGTTGTTACCATCACTCTAAATTTCTGCATGCTCTACTTACATAATCTCACCATATTTTTTTCGTATGCATGTCAGATATTGTACACAATCATGCTAAACATGTAGAGAAAAAGAGAAGAGCTTTGCGCGGCAATACAATGTCATGCAGAGATCGCTCCATGGTGGGTTCAATGGCAAACCCTCCCCACCCCTCTCCAGATTGTAATCCAGAGGAAGATATCTGTTTTGAGGCGGATTCGGATGCCGCTGACCACTCCTATTTACCCCAAGGTGTTTGCTCTACCTTGGCATGATGATGTTAGTCATATCATGCATATGTTGCCTTGCAGTGCCTACTTTTGACATCATATATGTCATCTGCTTAGTTTAGACTTGTTCTGTAATGCCACGTGTTTAGTTTCTATATCATATATGGGAATTATGCAGTCTCATGTCTTTTAACCAGCCATAATATATGTGAAATGTGCAATGCCATCCTGTTTAACTAGGCATCATATATTTGAATGATATCTTGCCCATCCTTTTCTTCATTACATTTCCATTTGTCGACAATGTTTGTACATTAAACTACTCTTCCTGTGAATCAGCCATTTGGGTGGGAGATGGAAAAATCTGGAGTGAAAACAAGGCCTTCAAAGCAGACAGTGCTACCTGTTGAAGCAGATCTCTTGTTGGGTCCCAATAGCTCCTCAGAGATGGATTCAGAGACAGATGACCAGTCCTATTCCCCCACTGAGGTGTATGCTCTAACTTGGCACGGTTATACTGCCCATATCATGCATACGGTGTCTTGCAGTGCATAGTTTAGACATCATATACACAATATTCAACACCATGTTCTTAGTTCAGACATCATATCGAATGCCCTCTGTTTAGCATATAAATCACATATGTGAATTAAATGATGCGATCCTGATTACTTAGATAACATGTAGGTGAATTATGTCATGCGATCCTGTTTAGTTATTCATCATATCTTTGAATTATGTTATGCTATGCTATCCAGTTTAGATAGACATCATATATGTGAAATTATGTCATGCTATCCATTTTAGTTAAACAATATACATGTCAACTATTTCATGCCCTCTTTTTCCACACTATCTATTGCATCTGTCTCTCATACAATGTCTGTACATTCAACTATGTTTCCTGTTTATCAGCCATTTGAATTGGAGCAGGTGATGCCAGTATCTAGCAGACTAAAAACACGGTCTTCAAATAAAACAGTGCTACCTCTCGGTGGAGATAGCACCCCGGTTGTACATGCACAAGAACCAACCCTACCACACATAACCCAAACTCTCGCAGGTTGTACCCCTACTACGATGGACAGAGAACTAGCTTCACCCAATCTAACCCCCAACCCCAGCCGATAGTAACCCAGTTCCTGTTGACACAGCACCATCTCCACCACAGAGCTCCCAAACAAGAGCAGTTAGTAAGGCAGCTCCAGTGCACAAAGGGCCAGTACTATCACGGCGAACCCCAACTCCACCAGTTAGTACGCCTATTCCTGTGGAGGAAGCACAACCAGCTAGTCGTAGTTTAGCATCTATCGCATTTGATGTTGTTAAATCGTATGTGCATATCTTCCCATCTTGGAAATATTATACTGAAGATGAAGGAAAATGCCAGTAGCAGGTGTTTGTCCAGGAGTTATGTGTAAGTAATGTTATTCAGGGCAATTACTTTGCTTCGTCCCATACATCCTACCTCCATGATGGTTATAATACAGCAAATTTTCCCATTTTTCTCTATAGAGAAGGACCGATTTGGAAACTCAGGATGAGGTAACCTGTGCTAATACCTCTGCTATCTTCAAGAATGCTTGGTGGCAGTATCGGAATTACCTGAAGAAAACATACTTCACCGGCAAAGAAACTCATCAAATTCCCTTACGTTCTCCTGAGACACATTTACTGGACGATGACTGGGAACGCCTTGTTCTGTACTGGTCCCAAACCAAGAATGTGGTAAGGTCTATGAGCTCATTTTCTATTTTTAAGTATTATATTCTTGCGTCTTACTGTACTCTATTCATGTAGAACAAGTGCCTAAACCTAAAGAACAACTGTTCTAATTTAAGATTCCATTGCTACCATAGGACATAGATATATGTTTGTTTGATGCTTTTATTATGTACTAGTACTTGGCAATAGAAGACTTGGTAGTTTAATCCTGTCCACCTTACTAATGAACTGGTTCACCGAAATGAGTTTCATATACTAGTACATGCTAAACTTGTTATGGGTCTGCTTGTTTCTTCTTTTAGAATGCTGACAGAATATTGGGGAAGAGTGCCTTATTAAGCAACGGTAAAGAGGAAGTAATGCAGATAAGGTTCAGGATAGTGACACATCCTGTCTTGGTTTAGTGTTGGAGTTACTGACCACTACCGCTTGCACAAGCTATTCAAACTCACTGTCTGAATCAGTTCGCTTTCTTGAGTCTCAACTACAAGCTGAAAGACATCGATCAGCTGTGCTGCGACAAGAAGCGGAAGGACTACGGAAGTCCCTGGAGCATTCAGATCCATACTTTCTGGTGCAATAGCAAGCGTTGGAGGATTTTAGCACCAAACAGGACAAAGCTAATCAGCTTGCTAAGCTTATTGCCAGCATGGTGGATACCCAGGATAACGTTTCTTGAGCTATTCTGAAGTTGTTTCAGTTATGCTCTTGTTTTGCTGCCGCGTTTATTTGCACTGGTGGCCAATTTTGACGGCCAGTGTATATGATATGCTGCTTTGTTCCCTATATTTTCACTGGTGGTGAACTTTGATGCCCAGTGGATGTATTATGTGTAATAGCCGTGATAGCCTAGCATTAGTTGCTTGCTTATTTATTTCCTTGTTGTCTTGTTTATTTGTTTGCTTGTAGTCATTGCAGTTCTTTTTCCGCGGTTAACTAGTGGCTGCAATAACCTATTTTTAAAACTAGGCCACAATAACCATGGGCTAATATTTACTGTAGTGACACTGGGCCTCCTACGGGCCGTAGAAACAGTGGGCCTTCTACGGGCCGTAGAAACAATAGGCCTTCTACGGGCCGTAGAAACAATGGGCCTTCTACGGGCCGTATCATCAATGGGCCTTATACGGGCCGTATGATCGATTGGACAAACATGGGTCAATAACAGAACGCATTATGGCCGTAAACGGGCTAGAGTTGGAATCGTCCGTTCATGGGCCGACCGTAACGGGCCATCGTTAATAGGCCGTATTTGATGATGATATGAAAATGGCCCAACGTATTAACGGACCACAAACGGGCCGACTGTAACCACAGGCTGAATTTGGCCCACAAGCAGAAAATGACAGTAACGGGCCGTAAGTAAACAAATGCTGGAAATGAGCCCAAGAATAAATGGGCTCTGAGAAGGCCGAAAGATAACATGGGCTGGAAACAGCCCAACGGAATAACGTGCCGTTAATGGGTATAAAGTGATACACTGTTCATTACGAGCCAGTTTCACCACAGGCCATTAATGGGTGTAAAGTGATACACTGTTCATTACGGGCTAGTTTCACCACGGGCCGTTTAATAGGCCAAGAGTTACATAGGGCCTCATATGGGCCGAAAGACGTCATGGGCCATACATGGGCCAGAAGTGAAAACGAGCTAGAATCATATTGGATGGCCCAGATGATCCTACTGGGCCTAATTCGGATAGGGCGTAACGGGCCTTGGGTTAGCGGGCTGTAAATGTGCTATATGCGAACATGCCGTTAACAGGCTTTCCATGGGCCGGCCCGCCACCTTTTGACCAAGTCAAACGGGCCGGCCTTTTCATAGGAATGGGCCTCTGTTGGGCCATGCCACGTGTCGACGTATCATAGGCGCCTATCTGACCCACTGACGAGCTGACACGTGTTTCGTCCGGCCAATAAGAATTTTACACGTGGAAATTTCCCATTGGTCGGGGCTGTTAACGGGTCATCGGATCCAAAACCCGACCCGATAGCTTAACGGCGTTCCGTTACGGTGGATGCCACGTGTCGGTCACCCTTGACGAAAGCACTTCTGTGACGCGTGATTTATCGTCATGGAAGTGGACACTTCCGTGATGATAATTTTGGTAATGTCATGGAACACTTCTACGACAGCACAGGTATGACTATCTTGATTCTGTCATAAATTTGTCATGGATGTACATGCATGACAGAAATGTGACCTACTGTGACAAACACATATCATCACGGAAGTGTATTTTTTGTAGTGGTAGAGGGATGGCTAGGCCAGCAATGGGAGTATGGTGGGGCGGTGAGGCCTGTGCGGCAGCATAGCCGCCCGCAGGGAGGAGGCAGCAGACAGTCCCATCGGCGCTTGTTTGAGCGGCTGGAGCAGGAAGAGCAGAGATTGAAGAAGCACGACGGCCGTTGGATGGACATCCAACAGTCACTGCTTGTGCGTCAACCTTTTTTTAGGAAAGCCTCAAATCTATGGAAAACATCATACAACCCATCTGCCATTATTTCTAATAATTTATAGCCCATTTGCTAATTCTTACGGTTTTTTTGGAGCCCATATTCTTTTTCTTAGCATTACAACCTATATTGTGGCCACGGTTAAAAAATATACGAAATTTTGCATATTTCGGTGCGGTCCGAACTATTTTTAATCCCGAAATTTCTAGTCACATTCAAACTGGTTTTAAAAATAAATGTATATCAATATAGAATCCAACAAATTGTCCACGCATAAAAATCAATGCAATTTAAAATCTCGAAATGAAAAAAAGAAATTTGAAACTAATTGACGGTTTGATGTGTTTTAAAAATGTACATCCCATTTCTCATTACTGATAGGCCATTTTCTCAGCCAGCCGAATGAAGCTCTCCTCGTCTTGAAAGATTTGCAGCCCACCAGGCCTGACAAAACGACTTACTTGGCAAATCACAAAAGCTGGGCTGTGGCCGTGGACCCAGTTGCGATCGTCGACACAGCTCTCAGCCTCTCCACGTACAGTACTCTTCCGATGGAAGTCATTCATTGACCACGTTGACCACGCCGCACCGAGAGCACCAAGGCAGTGAACGACGGCGAGGCCTGGGAAGTGGATGACACGGAGCCGGGGAAGACGCGGCAGTGGATGCCCATGCGGAGAGGAGTACGAGGGTTCACTGGTTTGGCTGCGGTGTGAGGCTATCGTCGCCGCAAAATAACAGGGGGTGTGGGTGAGTGGAGGGATGGCCTGGCCAGCGGTGGGAGTAGTATGGGGGCGGTGAGGCCTCCTCGGCAGCACAGCCGACCACAGGAAGCAGGAGCAGGCGGCATGACCGGCACTACTTTGGGCGGCTGGAGCAAGAAGACCAGAGGTTGAAGAAGCACTATGGCCGTTGGATGGACATCGTACAGTCAGTGGATCTAGAATCATTCATATTGACTAAGTTGACAAAGCCCTCCGTTCCCGTCAACTTAGTAGGCCCACAAGTCAGCCACCCACTATGGTGGGTCCCAGCTAGCAGGGGATATTCATTTTTTGTGCGTAATAAGGAGGCACTTCCTTGCATGCGAAGATATAGCTGGTGGGTCTGACTTGTCAGCGGGGGGAACGTTTTTTCATGAAATACAGAAGCCCTTCCCGTGGGTCCTAGCTGTTAGGTGGAGGAATCATTATTTTGCGTGTAATAAGGAGGCATTTCCTTGCATGCAGCCATGGACCCAGATGTCAGCCTCTCCACGTATAGTCCACTTCCGATGGATGTCGTTCGTTGACCACGTTGACCAGGCCGCGCCGAGAGCACCAGGGCGGTGGACAACGACGAGGCCTAGGAAGGGAACGACACGGAGCCAGGGAAGACTCGGTGGTTGTTTCCCACGTGGAGGAGTACGAGGGTTTACTAGTTCGTCTGCCGTCCCCGGAGAATAACAACAGGTGTGGGTGAGTAGAGGGATGGCTAGGCCAGCGATGGGAGTACGGTGGGGTGGTGAGGCCTGCGCGGCAGCATAGCCGGCCGCGGGAGGAGGGAGCGGGCAGTCCCGCCGGTGCTTGCTTGAGCGGGTAGAGCAGGAAGAGTAGAGATTGAAGAAGCACGACAGCAGTTGCATGGACATCCAACAATCACTGCTCTCGTGTGCATTATTTCTAATAATGTACAGCCCATTTGCTAATTCTTAAGAATTTTTTGGAGCCCATCTTCTTTTTGTTAGCATTACACCCCATATTGTGGCCACGGTTAAAAAGTATACGAAATTTCACATATTTCGCTGCGGTCAACTATTTTAATCCCGAAATATCGATTCACATTCAAACTATTTTGAAAAATAATTTATATAAATATAAAATCCAAATAATTGTCCATGCATAAAAATCAATTGAATTTAAAATCTTGTAATGAAAAAAAAAATTGAACCTAATTCCCGGTTTGATGTGTTTTAAAAATGTACATCCCATTTTTGGGCAAACAGAATGAAACTCTCCTTGTCTTGAAAGATTTGCAGCCCAGTAGGGCTGATAAAGCAGTAGGCCTCGTTTGGGTATTTCTTTTAAAAAAATAGAACTGGGCTAGCCATTTTCAGCAAGAAAAAAACACAACTGGGCTCATGATGTGGTAAACATAAATAAAACTCTGGCTAGACGGGCCACAGCCCCCGCACAACCTCGTTTTTACCCTGATCCGTCGCTAAAACTAGTATAAATAACAACTGCTTGTTCCTCAAAAAAACTGCGCGACCTGCTGGGTCCCTGGTGTTAGCCGCTCATAGTGTAATTCTCTCGTTTATTGACTACGTTGACAATGGCGTGAGCCCAGATGTCCAACCATTAGGAGGAACCATATTTTTGGGCTTGTAATATAGAGGCACTTGCTTGTGTACTTCCATGATGCTGGTGGGTTCCTACTGTCATCCTCTCCACGTACAGTCATCTCCTTGTTCCTCTCGGTTGTTGACGACGTTGACAATGCAAGAGGGTGGAGCACCGCGCACGGCGAGCGAACCAAGGCCGCAAGGCGGAGGACGACGGCGAGGCCTCGGACGGAACGAACAAGAGCCATGGAAGATGCGTCGGTCCTGTCGCATGCGGAGGGGAGTACAAGGGTTGACTGGTTTGGGTGCGGGTGTGTGTTGGGGCCGACGTCGCCAGAGAATAACAGGATGTGTGGGGGAATAGAGGGAGGGACTGGCCAATGTTGGAGGGTACGTACGGTAGGGCGGCAGAGGCGGAGCCAGCCATGGGAGGCGGGAGCAGGTGGAGCCAACGGGGTGGTTTGGTTTGGGTGGCTGGAGGAAGAAGAAGACAAGAGATAGAAGATACACGACAGATGTTGGATGTCAATCCAACAGCTGGTAGGCTGAATCGTTTGTTGACTGGCTAGTAAGTCGACACCACCTTGGATAGGCTATTTCCTCGCGGGTCCCAAATGTCAGAATCCAAATCTGTCACGGTCATGCAGCCTTTCCTATGAAAATTTACAGACCATTTGATGTGCTAGTTCGAAATAAGTTTGTGGGTGCTGGTGGGGGCTAATCACTTGGCTTCTGTAATGCACAGTGAGCTCAAGCAGCCAGTGAGAGTGATGTTATTTCCCTTGGTTGGGATTTGTTAGTTGTTACAATATTTCACTCTAAATTAAACGAATGGCAAGCCATTTGCCTTGCTTCAAAGAAAATATGACAGTCACAACCAAGTTGAAAAGGGCAAGAACATGTAACTCCAACTTACAAACTATACAAAAGCATGAGGGTTAATTGTTCATCAGGTTTACAAAAAAACCCAGGTTGAAAAGGGCAACAACATCTAACTCCAACACTGTTTTCGGCAGTCACAGTCAAATGGATCGGTCAGGTCCATAGAATGAACATTCTGGGTCGTAAAATTTACAGGATTATGACCACAATATGTTGTAAATAGAAGCCCGACACGTTCAGAAGCTCTTTTGCCCACCTGAAACTCCTTCTTTTGCTCTTCCACATACCCATCCATCAAAACCATGCTGCTGATAAACTTAAGCCTGATGGACAATAGTTACCTCGCATTCAGCAGGAAGAATGTGACAAATCTAGTGTTTGCACGGTTGGCTACATATCGTTCTAGCGTTATTGTCTTCAATCGAATCTCATGAGAAGTGAGAAAATCCCGATGCTTACAAATCCACCGATTGTTTATAACTTTCTTACCCCGTCATGTTGCCTAAATAGACATGAAGATTGAAAACAGTTAAGGTCTAAAAAAAGAGTGTCGAAAGAGCAACTGCTGAATGGTTAATTCTAGTACACTATATGCGGGCTTCCAATGTGCGTGAAATTATCACCTTTATATACAACTTCTCCAAACATGGAAAGCATTGCAACAAGCTAATAATCTTGTTCAGATCAAAACTATTCATTTGGATATATAAGATCTTGACAGAATCTAGCACCATTGATAGGCCATTCATGGAGAAACTCTTCATTGAGCATAGAACATAGTATTAGTACAAAATGTGTACTCCAAGATGACATATAACTTATGCGTAGAAATTTAAAATGCAACTTATGGTTACAAGTGTAGATGATAATATAAAGTACTTGAAGAACTGTGGAGCCAAACACCATATTGAAATGAGCACAAAGATCATGTATTACATCCAAGGTCTCCAGTTTAGGCGCAGAGAGGACGGTTATTTGCAATGGTGAATAACTAGAATCAAGGATCAACCTTTGAAGTGAAGGGGCATCTTGGAGGATGAGCTGCCTTCTGTCAAAAGAAATTCCAATTCTTACAAGGTTAGGCGACTTTATTTGGAGACAACCGATTCTAACTGTGAAAACAAGCACCAAGCACTCCAGGGTAGGGCAACTGGAGTGGATGATGCTGTGCAATGAGGCCTCCGATATACGAACCCGCACAAGTGAAAGTTTCTTGAGAAATGGGAGTCGAAGGTTTAGTACCAGATTGTCTGGTACAGCGCAAAGGTGGTGGTGTGGAGAGAGGAGGAAAACCACGAGATGGACATCGATGCTGAGGCCACATGTAGATGGCGTTCGGTATCTGGTAGGTGATTTCCAGGGGAATAGTAGAACTCAAGCAGCTGTAATTCTGTGAATTCAGGGGATTTCAGCTAGGCGTCCACCGTGCAGGGCTTGGTGGGGAGAAGCGAGATGATCTCCCCAAGGATGGCGTCCGGGAGATCGCTGATGCGGTCCACCCGAGATTCTACTGGTTCCTGGGATCTGGTGGGGGCGGGGTCACCGCTTCTCCCCGTGCTGCTGGCTGTGGGATCTACAACAGGTGTCGCCGCTGGTGGGAGCCTCATCTTCTTGGAGCTGGGGTCAGCTGACTCCATTTTCCTCGAGGGCGTCGCGTCGTGCTCATGGATTGAGCAGAGTAACGAATGACAAGCCTAGTTGTAGTGCGAGTGAAGAAGAAGGGGAGCTGGGATTTTTCTGTAGTACTGAGGAAGAAGGGGAGCTGGGATTTTCTGTAGGAGTGAGGTGAGGAATTTGGGGATACGAGTGGAGCGAGCTGACGTGAGGCGGGTGGGAGTGAGGAGGAAGAAGAGCACCCAGGTTTTTTGGGGGGCGGTGTGCTGGGTGTGGGTAGCGCCTCTCATTTAGTAAATATATGGACTTTTGAATTGATTTTACTATTTACCCTAGAGAAACAATTACTACTAGTACAGTTGAGACACTCTACAGCTACCCAGAAAAACAATTACTACTAGTACAGTGGATACAATACCGCTTCTGGATCCTCCTAGGTCATCGGAACGTCTCTCTCTACTGAATACCGTTATACTTTTGTTCACCAACATGCAGGCCATGCAGCGTGCGGGCCCAAATGCCATCCACCAAATTAGAAGGCAGTATGCAGGCGGAGAGTCACCCCGATCGTAGCGCGGTAGTAACGAGCCATCGTATCACAAAACCCCACCTCCCCGCAGTCTAAGTTTGACGGACGAATCAACCATCATTTCACTCTTCGCTGAATCCCCTTCTCCCTCACAGCCTTAAAGAAAAGTCAACACTCGCATGTGCCACTGCTCTTCTCTCCCAACGAAGGGAAGGTAAGCGGATCCGTGATGTTGGTATATTTTGAGCAGACACGGGAGGCTGATCCCCACGAGACAGAGAGCTCCAAGAAGATGGAGGTAGTCACCGAGCCGACCCCAGATACGCTCACGACCACTACTGAGATGGTCAACGCCCTATTTGAGGTTACAGCCCCATGGTACTGCAAGAGCAGTTTTCCCCTTTCGAGGATGTGCCCCCCCCCCCCCCCCCGCTGAGCTGCCAAGGTGATTTTCTTCTTTGCCGATCTCGATTGTGGTTTTTCATCTAAGTATGTGGTGATGAATTATGCAAAAATTTATTAGCTTCGATGCCATGCTATACATGGTGGTTTAAATAACTTGTGTTTCTTATACTGGAAGGTAATTCAGAATTTGTTTTTGTTTCAATTAGAGCCCTGATGCAGACAAGGATTGTGTAGTTGTACACGTCACTCGCTATGAGGCGGATGACCTGAATATACGCATTGGGAAAACAGAGTTTTAAGGCTGTTGGACCCTGGAAGCCATTTGTGCTTATACCAATGAAGAGTTGTATTCCAGCCTCACTATTGTCAGGCGTGTTGTCCAGGGTGTACTTAAGCACAAGAGGTTCAAAGCTACTCCTTCGTTTGTGAGTCAAACTGTTCTTGTCAAGCTTACGCAGGAAGATGACGTGGCATGCCTCCACAAACAAGTTTATGAGTGGCAAGGCCACAAGGTTGTCTTCATGAAGGTTCATGGGATTGAGCTGTTGCCGGACGTCCTCGATGATGTTCATGGCAAGGTCTGTCTTGTGTCTAGCCCAAATTAGATCAAGGCATGAAATAGTTGGCCCAGCTAGTGTTTAATATTAGTTTGGATTGTGTCTAATTATCCAAACCTTGCCTGTTATCGATCCCTTTGGGTCTAGTACTCTGTTTGAATCCGTCTATGGGAACTGCTGCTACTTTTGTGTGCCCATGAATCATGTGAGAACCATCATAATTGCTGCCGAAACAGATGCGTCCTCACTAGTTTTTTCATGAATATGGCATGGTTTATCATACGAGCAGTGTGTGTTTTGATAAAATAGAGTACTCGTTCGAGAATTGTGCACCGACGTATACATAAGTACTTGTAAACACCGTTGGTGCTACCCCACTTGTAAGTAGTTGTGCAAAACACGGCACATTAGCTCAGCTCGCTTCAACACTAGGCTATCGACCAACTAACAATCAACAATCTGTTGTCTGACATATAAGCAAGTATGTATCTTGTTACAGTGGTTCATGCAGTTAACTGAGGCCACAATGTAAATTCCAAACATTCACACGCTAGTCCAGCGTTCATGTGGAACACTCACATTAAACTCGGCTTCATAAAAAACTTGAAAAGTAGAAGTTAAGCAATTTTATACATCTCAATGATTCATAGAACATAACAAACATATACTAGTTCACAGCAAAAGACAAAGTTGTGAGAAGGTTTACAAATCAGGAAAAAACAAGCAAAGGCTTCTCTGAGCAAAGGGCCTCCCGACAAGCTCAAATTTCCTGGAGTTCACTCTGGTTTTTTCTTGTTGCCACCATCCAGGGTTAGGTTCTCTCATTCTAGAATAACCAATTATAATTGTGTTCTCAGCTGGAATGCTGAACTGAACCATGTAGTGTACTGACCAGCTGAAAGTCTTGTGCATTCCACTAAATTTAAGCACCGCTATTTGCAGAAATAAGCAGACCACAATGCCTCTTGTCCGCGCACCTATCCAAAAAACCGTCGTGCAGCCATGCCAGCTAGTCCTCGGTCCATGGATGAACTGGTAGAAAGTGCATTCCAGACTAGGATGCAGTTGTTTTCGCTCGTCCCTACACTGCAACCAGGAAGTAAAATGTACGAATCAACTTCTTTTATATTGCGTTGGTCATTCTACCTAGTAACTACCAATGTAGGAATACCTGGAAGACGGGTGGTTCGTTGACGGCAACGAGGGATAGCCATCTCATTTTGCGTAGTTCTACTAAACTGAGGTGTATGCTTTTGATTGCGTGGATATAAATGATACGGAGACAGACATCCTGAAATGATATGGAGACAGACATCCCTATTTGTGCAAATACGAAATATGGTTATTTAAACAGTGATAGATATTTGTAGTGGCGTATGATTAACAGCAACATCTATTGTGTTATAATTGGCACTAGATTGACAGTATGATAGTGTCCTTAAGTAAGTAGCATCACATCAGATCAACACTGCCACTAGATTAACATGCGAAACAATAGCATTAGTATTACTGTCATGAGAGTAGCACATGGTCAGTAAATGTGTGATCAAATTTGTGCAGTTCCACTGGGATGAAGCAATGTTAGCGGTGTGAGATTTAAGTGTAACTGCAAAAACACAATTCATGGGAAATAAAGCAAGAGATAAGCACTTCATAAAATGGTGATGGCATTGCTTCAATTTATCGACGACACTAGACCATTACTTATAGTGACATTAGGTGGCATTGCTTAATGCTTCGTGTGATTTTACATTAACGGTAGCGATATGGGCGTAGGAACAGCAGGGGCATAAAGTGGTGAGGCAGATGTGGTTGCCGAGAGCGGCAAACACTCAGGCAGCATGTCTGCATTTGTCCCATTTTTTGTCTCCTCGGCGACATTTTCCTATGTGAGCACAGGAAATCTAGACCCCCTCATTCTCATTTGCGTTGTCCCCCAACACCCGTCACTTTCTTTCCTTTTTCAACCAAGAGATAGGTCCACTTCCCCCCACCCTTCGCCATCCACCATGCTTTCTTCGTCTTTTCAACCAAGAGACCAGTTGGGTAGCCAGTATCTACTACTTTCCCCCGTTTCCTCTTAGAACCAAGTCCTAGATTCATGCTATAGCTTTCCCACTTTCTTCCCCGTTTGAACCAACTCTTAGAGTCGACTGTATGAACTAGCTTTACCTCTAATAATAGTAAAAGTCTAGGTGGCTTTGGAACAATGAACGTAAGTAGAAAAAGACCCACACGATGCCAAGTGGGGAGCTGGGGCAGTAGAACAAGACATGTTTCAAAGGAATATATATACCCGAGGGTTGTCGGCATGTGGAAAAGATGGCGTCGGGAGGCCGCATCTTGGCCACAATACCACAGGGAGGAAGAAGGGGTCGGAGGCCCTCCCGAGCCGGTGCTCTCTCAGAGAGAACGGCACGCCGCCGATCAGGACGCGCGGGCAGCCGTTGGTCTCCTCCCTTGCCACCGACAACAGCGTGAACGATGCACCTACACCCCTGCCCCGGTCGAGGTTGTCCGGCCGGATTTGTGACCAACCGTGAGCTGAGAGAGAGTGTGGCCACCTATGTCTTGCTTAGATCTGGAGAGCATGAGAGAGTGAACGTGAGGAACCCTAGTAAAGCAAGCGCTAAGGCTCCTACTTATATATATATATATATATAGTGGAGTGATTTTGTTGTACCAGCTTCAAAAAAATGCGCTCCTACGTGTACCCGCGAGTGGGTGTGAGAGAACTAGTGCGTGCGTGCACCGCTTCTCTTCATGAGAGTAAAATATACTATGCCCAAAGAACGTTCGCCATAAGAGTAATAGTATAAGTGTGTGACGTGTGAGCTAAAATAAAATGTGAGCGACGTCTTTTGTTTTTTAGAAGTTCTGAGGGTAGGGTGTGAAGAGCACATATGTGTGTGACGTTTACCTGTAGATAGACGGTGGGTGCGAGAGGACTCGGGAGAGTCGTGACTCGTGAGGGTGCGTGTGCGTGAGAGAGAGGGGGCACGTATCAATGCAATGCATGTGTCCGTAAATCATTATCCGACAAACGTTCAACACAAGCCTTTTCCTGACGAACACCGTAAGAACCATTAGATCGGCATCCGACCGTGTCAGTTTTGCCATGTCATTTAACAGAACAACCACTCCTCCTACACACAAATCTCCCAAGTGAGTGTTAGCAACTGCCGTATGCTCCCTCCATTCCAAAATGCAGTGCATATAGCTTTATTGAAAATTCTAACCTCGCAAACTTCTACCGAGTTTTTGTGTACCAAATTGCACATGTAGAATACCCTGTATATATCATTTCATTCATCTTCAAGAGGTAACTATAAAGATGGGGGAGAAGTGTACAAAGAAATACCATCGTATCACCTGCAGCAATTTCAACCATTCTTTGGTGTGGAGGAATATCATAGGAACTCTATATGATATGATTTTTATAGGATTTTTTCCTTTAGAGCCAATTGGTTCATAGGAATAGATTCATATACTCCACATTTCAAAGGAAATAAACATGATATCATTTCTATAGCTTTAGAGCCACTTGGTTCATATGAATGGATTCCTATACTCCCATAATTTCAAAGGAAAATAAACATTAGCGTATATTCAATAGAAAAGTTCCTATGATATGAACCAAATTACATCTCTTTTCTAATCCCTCCTCATAGGAATTGAGATACATGTCATCTCTAGATTCAATAGAAAAGTTCCTATGATGTGAACCAAATGACATCTCTTTTCCAATCCTTCTCATAGGAATTGAGATACTCCATGTCATCTCTTTCCCTAGAACTTCCATGTATACATCTTCTATTCCTAAATAGCTAGTACAACCAACTAGTAGCTTTTTTCCAAGACATGAAACTATGGCCCAAGAACTATATAGTGTGTGAATAACTTTGAAAGATGGTCGCTGGATGAAGCTAATCCGACAATGCAGAGATAGCAAATCCGATCACTACTGGTCGTTGGATATCATCAACATTCCACCAGATCTGCCACATGTACAATTTAGAAGACTCCATGGTTGAACTTAAGCATAATGCACAAACCTCAAAACACAAGCACTTCTCCTTTGTTCTAGAATCTTCCGTATTATAAATGATTTTTTTCTAAATGAATTGCCATTATTTGTTTTTTACTTTATGCTTTACAATGCACAATCCCATGAATCTTAACATTTTTATAAAACTAATTGATTTTGAATGAGATGAACTATAAGAACTAAACGAACATCTACATCATGCATATATAACTCAAAGCTTTACATGCTATAGTGTGTATTTATTCATAATTTGGTTCCGAAATCTCATGTGTTCAATGCATGTGTACCTTACTAGTTTTGAGTAGAGTAGCAAATTTCATGCGGCCCCGGGTATATCAAAATGCAGGGCCCATGCATCATTGCCTTTCGGTTGAACCTACGTCCACAATTTTTTGTACGTACTATATCTCCACTGGTCCCCGAACCCAAAATGCTGCCTCATTCCCCTAAAACCAAGCGGCCCAAACATATTTAAGGCGTCGACTTGGACTCAATCCCTCTCCCGTTTACTACGACGTGGCCCCGCACGCCGTAGTAGTACTCCTACAAACCCTACCGCCGCACGCATCATCGGTTTTCTTCAAGAGGACGAGGGAGAAGCCGATTTGTAGTGGAGGCGCTTTAAAAAAATGATCTGTAGTGGAGACCCCTACCCTAGGGTGCCCTACGTAGCTGTCGCACACATCATTGGTTTTCTCTTTTCTTTGTGCTCTTGCGCCCTAGAGTGAAATGATGGTTGCTTTGTTCGTCCAGCTTAATGCGGGAAAGGTGGGGCATTGTGATTTGACCCTCATCGCTCATTTTCTACTACTGCGGCGCTAAGACCGGGGTGCCTCCAATTCCAACCGCTGCTCCAAACTGTAATTTGGTGCATCGCACATGGAACAAGATGGTGGATGAGCCACATGTCGGCCAAAGGGGTCCTGTTAAGTGTGTCGCCATTTCGTGTGCGGACTGACCCTGCTTGAGTTGCTACGCCAACACGACAGGTACAACCTACCACTTGGTTTTTATCCTTGGTGAATCCCGACTCTATTGATCTAAAAAGATACATACTGAACTACCCTCTCCGTCTCGTTTTCTAGGCGTCTTGGTTTATAGGGCATGCACGTAGTTCTAGGTCATCCATTTGACTAACTAAATATGAGTTACTATGTCAGAAAAAGTATATCATTGGATTATTAAGCAGACGTAGTTTCTAAACATATACTGTTCATCACATATATAGCCAGTTAAATTCTCAACCTAGAATGACGTGCATGCCATGTAAACCGATACAGAGGAAGTATAGTAGTAAAAATGAGGTGATTTTACCGAGCGATCGGCGGGGGAGCATGGCCTGTCATGCGGTCCCACGTGTCATGATGTACCAAGGTGATGTGTGTGTCCCTCTTGAGGCAGAAGCAATACTACGTGGTTTGAGATGATGGCGAACCGAAGTGTGAAATAATGGTTGCTTCGTCCGTCTGGGAAGGTGCGGCATTGTGATCTGACGTCTCATTGCTCATTAATACTACTACTGGGGCGATACGACTGGGGTGCGTCCCCCTGCTGTTCTGCACTGTTATTTGGTGCTTGACACGTCGACCCGGTTGCTATATGTCCCATGTGTCGGCCACAAGAAGTACAAAATTCATGAAAGCGAGCGTTGACGGAGGAGTACAAGACACGGCTTGGGTTTTTGCTGCTTCGCGCGATTCATCGATACAAACCCGGACTAAAAAAGGTGAGGGCGGGTCTTTTCCCGCGTGGCAGGTAGGGGTGTTTGGCGTAGTCTATTCGAGGCAAGGAGGTAGGAAGGGAAACAAGCAAATAAAGGTTGAGCGACTTAGTTTTGGGAAAATCTGATTTTACGGAGTACGTACCCACTAGGGTTTATAGGGCTCATCTAAAAAACATTCATTTTTTCCATTTTCTAAGTCTCAATTCTACTACTAGTAGTAGTACCATCACATGTTGGATTTCGAGGTGCGTTTGATCACCCGATGCAAGTAGTGTCAAGAGAAAACTCACCAATGCATGTAGAAGTTCATGGAAATTTAGTGGTCATTCATGCATTCGTTCTAATTAATGCCTCGGTAAACATAACTTCTTGAGAAAAATGAGCGTACTAATTACTTGTGCAAACTAGGAGTACGGAATTAATTCAACCACTCACTGTCTACCTTGGTTGGAGAGATTTTGAAATTGATCCATAAACTGGAAAGGAGGGAGTAGTACCTTTTGTCTCGATTACTATTTGTGGCCTTGTATAGATGCATAATGTATTTTTTATAGTGGCCTTGTATAAGTAAATGGAGGGAGTACTAAAGGACATATATATTCCAAACAATATGATAATCTCTCTAACCAAGGTAGCAGGGACGAGGAGTAAACGGAGGGAGTAGTAAAATTTTCTCCTCGTCCTGCGAGCCACCGTGCGCGTGGGCGAGGGAGCGGGTGTAAGGCATACAGTACTACTACTAGTAAGCAAGCTTCACCTCATCCTGCGAGCCACCGCGCCCGTGGGCGGGGGAGATGGCATACTAAGAAAGCTTCTCCTCGTTCTGCGAGTTGACGAGACACATCAAAAGTACTCCAGTGTATAGAGCGTTGCCTCTAAGGTAGGCCCCACATGGTTTGCCTCTTTTTTTAATATAATGCGTCAAGTCGCAATTTGTTTGTTCACCCGTGGTAGACGATCCTCCCTCCACCAAGTGGACAACCAGTACACGATCAAATTACCACGTGGGCTGCCTTTCCGTACAGAAATGAGCTCCACCGTGTAACCGCGCGGGTGTGGTTGGGAAAGAGACGGGAGTACGTGCGCCGTGCGTGCACCTCTTCTCTTCGTGCACGTCCCCCACCTACGTGTGTGTGTGAGAGATATAAACCTAGACAAATGGCTTGTGCGGAATAACTACTCTTCGTAAGCTATTGTAAGAGTGGACAAAATGGTGAAGGAGGAGATAGGGGAGCGGCGGAGGTGTGCGATTCTTGGCCGGCGTTTGGCCTTGTTTAAATAGGAGATTAAATAGACAACGGATGGGAGGAGCTCAGCCGGCGTTGCGTTTAATGCCAGCTCGGTCATGAACGGACGTGTGTCCATAGTGGGTTTCTCGGCTTCCACACGGGCGGGTTTCATGGAGGCATTTGAATGCGGCAAGGAGGCATGTTCAGCTGGGCGTGCAACGAGTGGCGCCCTCGACTCTGACGTAGGACACCGCGCCGTTCTTCCACTGACGTGTGGGCTCTTGGGTACATGGCATGCATGTCAGTGATCCAACACAGGTAGCGCACAGTAGAGGAACCTTTGGTGGGCCAGGGCGGTCAGAAGCGGGCATTTCATAAACCGATGATTGTTCATTGAGTGTGACTTCATCCTTTTCATGTGGATAAGCCTACTATGTTGATAGCCCGTTCGATACGTTGTGATTCATAAAGACCGCTGCAAACATCAATGTTTTGCTTATCACAGATAAGATTGATTAATACCCGTAACAATCCATGTCCTTAACAAAGGGTGCATGCACGTATAGGTTGAGCGTGTGTCTTGCGTCGTGTGCTATGTGCATGCAGGTGTGCGAGTGTTGCGTGCGTGCAAGGGTACATTTCGGTGTTGCATGCATGTGTGCGTATGTGCGTGTGTTCGTGAGTGCATGTGTACGTGTCAGTGTTGCATGCCTGCATGCGTGCGTGTGTTCGTTATGTGTACGTGTCAGTGTTGCACGCCTGCATGCGTGCGTGTCTTGCGTGTGTGCATGTGTACGTGCGGGGTGAGGCTACACGTTAGTCGACTGCCTTTTTCATCTCTGGTAATTAGATTTTCCAGCCATTGGATACAAAATCAAGGGCCTGTAGTTTATCATCAAACTCCACCCCCCTGAGCCGCCAGCCATCACCGGCCGAACCACCGGCCCCTGCCGCCCGCGGCCGGCCCGCGCCGCCACGCCGCCCCGCCCGCCCCGAAACCACTCCCCACCGCCGGTCCGCCGCCGCACAGGACATCCCTCTAGGCCCCCCCACGCCGAGCTTTTTCTCCGGCGATCCCCACCCCGCCGCCCAATCAACGCGCTCCCACCGCCGGCGACTGCCAACCAGAGGTCTCACGACTTCAAGTACCCACTGACCACTAATTTATTACCATTTATGTCCTTCATATACGCGCTGACGGGTGGGCCCTATGGTAATGTGCGCTGCTGAATGTGGACCGTTTGACTGGTCAATTGATCGTGTCATCAACAAATTACGGAGCTGTATGGTGAGCCAGTGACCGTATGATCACCCTAAAATGTATTTTATTAACACAGTACAGACTCAAACTACCATTTCTTTCTTTCATATACGGGCTGACAGGTGGGCCCCACGGTTACGCGCCCCGATGGTGCAACACTAGTTGCGCCACGTGGAACGTTTGACTAGTCAATCGATTGTGTCATCAACAAAATACGGTGTTGCACGGGTGAGCTAGTGACCGTATAATCATGACATGTATTTTTTTAACATGGTACGGACGCAAGGGCTCATATATACGCGCAAGCACTCACCTCTATAAGCGCACACATGCACACCCTACCCCTATGATCACCTTCGAGAGAGTGAGCCAACATACGATCTCGAGATTTTACGAAGTCACCATAGGTGCCTCGTAGTCGAGTGGAACATCTCCTCCCACTGAATGCACATCGCCGGAAAATATTGAAATTAACCCAGGATAAAAGCGAGCACCGGGACTTTACCCCTGGTGGGCTCGAGAAACCAGTCCTCCTAACCATCCAACCACATGTTGGTTAGCACGAAAAAATGTATGTGGTGACCTTGATGAGATTATTCTAAAGTCCAGTGACCATATCATGCTTTCGCTTCAAATACAATGACCGTAAGTGTCGTCAACAAAATACGGAGCACGCACCAAATGCAAAGTCTGTCAGTGTCATCAAGAAAATAGGGAGACGTATCGTGAGCTAGATACTGTATGATCACCACGAGAATGTATACAATGACCGTAATGAGCATATTCTGAAGTCCAGTGACCGTATAGTGCTTTAGCTTGAAATACAGTGACCGTCACGCGTGAATGTGTCATGGGCATGCATACTTTTAGAGGGCTGAGAGATAGTTTGTGTGCGTACGTGAAAGTGGTGTAGAAAGAGGGGGTGTCCGGTGTTGACAAGGAGAGATATGCCCTTCGTTTCTCATTCCCATGACTAATATTTTAGGAGAGTATATAAACATTCACAATGCAGAACAAATATTTTTGGATGCACCATGCAATTAACTTTCATGTATAACATTGTACTATTGTATATGATTATTTTCTTAGTGGCTGATTGCGTGTGTGGTGTGGTGGGCACATCATTTCTAGTTGTGGTGGGTCAACATGAGGACTCATGGGTCGGTTCCATCCTGCGCCACATAGGTTGGACCGAGACGTGTTATACAAAGACCCATGTGGAGGACTCGGCATACAACACGAAGCTAGCTACCAGAGTCACGGAGGACTCTATCCCCACTGGTGATATGCCGACTATATATGATTTGTAACCTTAGGCCCCTAGTATGTTATAGAAGCTTGGGGGCTAGTTCGTCGATAGTATACACACACGCACAATGCCTGGTATTCACGTGTACTTTGTACACACCCCTATCACTAATATACAGTACCAGGAGTAGGCTTTTTCCTCAACTGCAAGGGTCCAAACTAGGGTAAAACTTTGCCTCGTATTACCATCCAGCCTAACAGTCGGGGATATCCTACCGAATGATATGATGGAATCATATCTTCCAACTACTAAGAGAGAGGTGTGTTTGGGGGGGGGCAATGTGTGCGAGAGAGGCCTAAAGATAATGTGCGTGTGGGAGACACGTAGGCACATATATGTGCGTATAGAGGGCTAGTAGAGACCGTGTGTGTGTATATATGCATGTGAGAGAAATAGTGTTTTCCAACTGAGACTAGTGAAAACAGTGGTACATAGTAGTTACAAAGAGAGAGAGAGAGAGAGAGAGATACAGAGAGAGCATGTGCTTGAGACTCCTCGACACCCCGAGAGAGATTGTGAGCATGTGTGAAAGAGAAATGCCGATGCATATGAAGTGTGTGCACTTATGCGGTAGATAGAGAGATATACAACGCGTTTGTGAGAACGGGCCGAGGCATAGTGCATCTACGTGTAAAAGGCGGTTCTACGCATTAAATTAAAATATAAATGGCATTATTATTTTTGGATGAGATCATGAATTTTGCAAATTGCGTATGGATGAAAATCAGTCTATCAGACACCCATACTGTATTGAATTCTAGCATGTGCATGTGTTTGTTCCATATTATCGATCCATAGAGTGAGTGCAGTTTGAAATATAGGCAATGGATGCTTTTGCAATTCATATATAAATATTAATTAGTGCACTCCATGTTGTTAGTGTGAAGAACTTTATACATTTGTCACATGCATGGATACATTCCAAATTGCTAGCTACGAAATAGAATACATGTTTGACAAATACTGAAAGTTCAATTCAAGAGAACCGAAAACGTTAATGCTTCTGCTCCCAAATATTGAACAAAGCGCCAAATAGGCCTCTGGTCACCCGAAACTGTGCGAGACTAATGTTTGGTGGTAGGAAATTACAGTCCTGACTCTGGCCCGTGTAGCCTATCGGCCCGATGTCCAAAGGTATAAACCGTGGTAGGTTTGTAACTTCACCAAGACGGCAGTCTCAACCGCCTCCGAGAAGCATTCATACGCCATGGGTGCCTAAACACCCATGCGCTCGGCTGAAATCTATCCCACCCACATTTGGGACACCTCATGAGGGAGTCCTGGATTAGGGAGTCTCCGGACAGCCGGACTATATCCCTTGGCCGGATTGTTGGACTATGAAGATACAAGATCGAAGACTTCGTCCCGTGTCCGGATGGGACTCTCCTTGGAGTGGAAGGCAAGCTTGGCAATACGGATATGTAGATCTCCTCCCTTGTAACCGACTCTGTGTAACCCTAGCCCCCTCCGGTGTCTATATAAACCGGAGGGTTTAGTCCGTAGGATGACAACAATCATACCATAGGCTAGCTTCTAGGGTTTAGCCTCTACGATCTCGTGGTAGATCAACTCTTGTAATACTCATATCATCAAGATCAATCAAGCAAGACGTAGGGTATTACCTCCATCGAGATGGCCCGAACATGGGTAAACATCGTGTCCCCCGCCTCGTGTTACCATCCGCCTTAGACGCACAGTTCGGGACCCCCTACCCGAGATCTGCCGGTTTTGACACCGACATTGGTGCTTTCATTGAGAGTTCCACTGTGCCGTCACCGTAAAGGCTTGATGGCTCCTTCGATCATCGTTAACGATGCTGTTCAGGGTGAGGTTTTCCTCCCCGGGCAGATCTTTGTATTCGGCAGCTTCACGCTGCGGGCCAACTCACTTGGCCATCTGGAGCAGATCGAGAGCTACGCCCCTGGCCATCAGGTCAGGTTCGGAAAGTTAAACTACACCGCCGACATCCGCGGAGACTTGATCTTCGACGGATTCGAGCCCATGTCAAGTGCGCCACACAATCACGACGAGCATGACGTAACTCTGCCATCGGACAGTGTTTGGGAGATCGCATCTGCAACTACTCTGGCCCTTAATCCGGAGCAAAGTGCGCCATCTGAGGACGGGTGGATAGACCCCGCCATGGAGGCCGCACTCTCAGTGGCGATAGAGCCGAACTCTGACTTCACCCCTTGCGAGAGCCGTGTTGCCGAATCATTGGATTCATCCCCGGCTATCCGCCTGCGTCCGTGCCTATCGAATCCGATTGGGCACCGATCATGGAGTCTACCTCCGCGGATATCTTTCAGCATTCGCCTTTCAGTGATGTGCTAAATTCATTAAGGTCTCTCTCCTTGTCAGGAGAACCTTGGCCGAACTATGTCCGACTAGAAGGGGATGCGGACGACGAAGAAATTCGCTGCCCACCCACCACCCACTTAGTAGCCACTGTCGACGATCTAACCGACAAGCTCGATTTCGACTCCGAAGACATCGACGGCATGGACGATGATGCATGAGAGGAATAGAAACCAGTGCCCACAGAGCGCTGGATAGCCACTTCATCACATGACATATACATGGTGGATACACCTAAAGAAGGCAATGGCGACAAGACAGCGGAGGATGACCCCTCCAAGAAGCAAACAAAGCGTCGGCGTAGGCGCCGCCCCAAATCCCGCCTCGGGAAAAACAGCGATAACAGTGCAAGAGAAAATAACACTCCAGTCGACTCTAGAGGAAATGACGAGCACATTGACCCGGTGGCAGAGCATGATGAAACTGCAAACGGTGAACATAGTACGAATCCGATGTCCGAACACGGCGACGCCACGGATAAACCTCATCGACCCCCCTCTGGGGAGGAAAATAGTCCGGACAAAGATGCACACATCATCCCGGAAAGGCACTTGGAACAAGAGAACCTCCGCAGCAGGCTTATTGCCACAACGAGGAGTCTGAAGAAGCAGAAGCAAAGGCTTAAGGCTGCACAAAATACGCTCAACAGCAGGTGGAACAAAGTGCTCAACAACGAAGAAAAGTATGGCGAAAGTCACCACACAAAGAGCTATCCAAAGTGCAAGCTATTACCTGAATTCGACGATGAGGCCTTAGAGCCCACACAGCCAAAAAATAAAACGGCCAACCGGCCGGATAAACCACCTTGTGACCGCGATAGAGCGGCTAACAAGGCCGCACATAAGTCAACACATGATCTACGTGAGGACTTGTGCAAAAAATCCAGTATGACCAGATCCATCTATGGATCTAGGAAGCGCGCTCCGGCACAAAACCAAAACCGAATACTACAACCGTCCGAATGCCATGATACACCCAAATACAGGGGTACCGCACACCCCCTATGTTTCACCGATGAGGTGCTGGACCACGAATTTCTAGAAGGATTCAAACCAGTGAACATAGAGGCGTACGACGGGACCACAGACCCTGGGGTCTGGATTGAGGACTTTATCCTCCATATCCATATGGCTCGTGGAGACGATCTCCACGCCATCGAGTACTTGCCCCTCAAGCTTAAAGGACCAGCTTGGCACTGGCTGAAAAGCCTCCCCGAAAACTCAATTGGAAGTTGGGAGGAGCTCGAGGATGCTTTTCGGGCTAATTTTCAAGGGACCTATGTCCGACCTCCGGATGCAGACGAGTAAGTCATATAATTCAACAGCCCGGAGAGTCAGCTCGAAAGCTTTGGAACAGGTTTCTCACTAAGAAGAACCAAATCGTCGACTGTCCGGACGCCGAAGCCTTAACAACTTTCAAGCACAGCGTCCGAGACGAATGGCTCGCCAGACACCTCGGCCAAGAAAAACCGAGAACAATGGTAGCCCTGACAAGCCTCATGATCCGCTTTTGCGTGGGCGAAAATAGCTGGTTAGCCCGCAGTAGCACCAGCGACCCAAGCACATCCGAAGTCAGGGATGGCAATGGAAAACCATGACGCAGTAAAAGCAAGCGTCGAAATAAAGAAGACAGCCCAGATAATACGGCGGTAAACACCGGATTCAGGGGCTCTCGGCCAGGTCAGCGGAAAAAGCCTTTCAAAGGCAGCAGAGATGGACCGTCCAGCCTAAACAAGATTCTAGACAAACTATGTCCGATTCATGGCACCCCCGATAAACCTGCAAACCACACCCACAGAGAATGCTGGGTCTTCAAGCAGGCCGGTAAGCTAAATGCCGAACACAAGGGGAGGGAGACACCAAGCGAAGACGAGGACGAACCTCGCCAGCAAAGCACTGGAGAACAGAAAAAATTCCCACCAAAGGTTAAAACAGTAAACATGATCCACGTGACGAAGAGGAGAAGCAAACATGCACTCTGAGACATACGCGACGTAGAGCCCGTCACCCCTAAGTTCAAACCCTGGTTGGCCTGCCCGATCACTTTTGATCGCAGGGATCACCCGACAAGCATTCAACATGAAGGATTGGCTGCCTTGGTGTTAGACCCAATAATAAACGGATACCATCTCACACGAGTCCTAATGGACGGCGGCAGTGGTCTAAATCTGATATATCAGGACACAGTCCGTAAAGTGGGGATAGACCTGACAAAAATCAGCCACAGTAATACTACCTTCAAGGGAGTAATACCAGGCCCGGAGGCCCGCTCCACGGGCTCTCTATTACTAGAGGTTGTATTCGGTTCACCCGACAACTACCAAAGTGAGAAGTTAGACTTCGACATTGCTCCATTCTGAAGCGGCTATCAAGCACTACTCGGAAGAACAGCTTTCGCTCGTTTTAATGCGGTACCACTTTACGCTTCTCTTAAGCTTAAGATGCCTGGTCCATGTGGCACCATCACAGTTAGTGGAAATATTGAGCGTTCTCTACGCGCAGAAAAACTCGGCGGCTTTAACAGCCGAGCACTAGACGGCCTCACCAACCAGAATAAATGACAGGTCGTCAAGACCGCGGACACGATTCGACGAGTCCGGCCCATCACTAGATATACCTGAGATTGGTTTGATGGTTAAACCTTCATAGACGATACGAGGGGCTTCCCGCATGTAATCAGGGCTAGTTCAGCTCAACTTGACTTATCTTGAATTTTAATGGTTTATCGAGAATAACCAATTTTTTGGCACGACAACTTTCACCTAAGTTCTTCTCTTTTATAGATGACAATCGTGCTGCACCCGTCCAGGACAAGGCACAACAGAGACACAGGCGCAGATGTGCAGCAGGGACCCGCTCAAAGGTTTCTTTTTAGATTAAGACCCTACGTAAATCTTTTTTACTGTCTCTTGTTGTTCACATCCTCCGGATACTCAATACAACCGAGAAGGATGCTGACGTTATTGGCATTTCTCCACGTCAGAATATTGCATGTACCTAGACACTCGGGGTTTATTATTAAAGGCATTGTTCAGCCCGGCATATGTTATAAAGACCAAATACCTTAGGGAGTGTTCGGCGTCGCAAGTTTGGCCTTATATGCATCAGCTTCGAATCATGTCTTTGGTCAAATGTTGGGTTTGCCCGGCTCCCGCATTTTGCTACCTTACGTTCCACTCTATCGGCTAAGGCGTTACCAGGAGAACTACTATGATTGTGCCCTGGTTCATCTGGATGAGCACCTCAGTAGAGAAAGCCAAAAACTGACTATCATGATAAAGCGCGAGACTGGTCAACCACTCGATGACTTAGCGGAATCTTCGGGATTCCTCCACATTAACGAAGGGCCGTTTCCCGGTCATGTACGTAGGCGCACCGTATTCGGGCGAGCGTGGAGGTACCAGGGGCTATATAGTAGTCCCACCGTCAAACTCCTATGGCTAAGTGAAAGTGTTAAAGCAATATAGTCCGATTGCCTCGTTCGCTGCGCTACCACCTCCTTAATGGACCAAGACGTTGGGTCAAGTGTGAATACATGTTTTTTGCGAACACCCCCGTGTTATATGCGTGGGGGCTGAAGCCGACAACTGCAAACTTTCAGGTTATATACATATATACATAAACGGCTGCACAGGAGGCATCATAATACTTTCAGGCAAAAGTATAAACACAGCCTTTATAATTCAATAAAACATTGTTTTTACAATGGGAATACATGTCACTAGAACATTATATTCTTCGAACACCGAGCCTCTATTGAACGAGCGCCTTCAAGGAATTCTTCAAAGTAGTGCTCGGCAGATACTCGGCCTACGGCCGAACTCTGGGTTGCAATAGCGGTGGCCTCCATCTCTGCCCAGTATGTTTTGACACGGGCAAGTGCCATACGCGCACCCTCTATGCACGCCGACCTCTTCATAGCGTCGATGTGCGGCAGAGCACCAAGGAACTATTGCACTAAACTAAAATAACTATTCGGCCTTGGCCCTTCCGGCCACAAATGATCCACAACAGACCTCATGGCAAGCCCGGACAACCTATGGAGCTGGGCCCACTCGCCATTCGCTCATTCAATAGCAGCGGACGCACAGGAACATGGAACTGAACAGCTTTTCCACTTCATGATCTTTTTGATCCTTGAAGTACTCGGCCGCATCAGCAGCACTTGCTGCCAAATCCATGTATGCGTCTGCAGAACTCCATAGTTGATCAAGAGGGGCATACTTCGGATCTCCGAACTTCGTTCGCAACAAAAAGGGCTTCCCAGCCGCGAAATCTCCAGCTTGACGCAGCTCCTCCTTCGCCGCTCTGATTTTGGAGCGGGTTTCCTTGGCTGCTACCATGGCCTTCTCCAGGTCCGTCGCCTTCGCTCGGCTTTCTTTTTCAAGAAGCTGGTAACGGTCGGCGGCATCTTTCAACTCAACGGCCATCTTGTCTATTTTGTCCTTGCTTCGACAATGTGCAGCCTATTTGGCCCTCAGCTCTTCGATCGCTTTTATAGAGGCTGCATCACTATTCCTGGCTTGTTCCTTGGCTCAAGCAAGTTCCGCTCGAAGGGTCTCCACAGCGGCAGCTCCATCTGCAGTCACAACATATTAAAGATACTAGCATCATGCTCCTCTTACTATGTGTTGATCACCGAAGAAATCACATACCCTGTGCCTCGTCGAGCCGCTTGTTTACAAGCACGATGTCGACGTCTACCGCATCAAATTGCCGCTTCAGCTCGGCAAACTCATCAGTCCGGCTAGCCACCGGACCTTCAGCCACCTGCACATGAAGGCAGCCTGATTATTACCTGGTACTATGATCCTCTATTTGTTGTCGTTCTCGATGGCAACCAGAGTCTTGGGGGCTACTATCTGCATAGGGCACACCTAACGTGTGCGGTACTATAAAAAACATACACTATTTCATGTACCTCAAAGCCTTTCAGCAGACTCATAAAAGCTTTGTGCAACCCGCTTTCGCGGATGAAATCTTCTCAATCACGGTACCCATTAGCATATGATGCGCTTCTGGGATGGACGCTTGCTCCAGAAGATCCTTCAGTGCGTCCGATCGCACACCGGACAGTTCTGGACTCTTTCTGTTGCTCTCTTTAGGAGCGAATACTAAGGACTTCGGGTGGCCGAAGGATTACCCTCTGGCCTTGGCGGATCAGGAGACACCCTCCGCGGCGACACTTCAGGGTCGCCCGCCTCATGAGGCGTGGTGGCATGGGGAGGTGTTTTGCTCTCCATCATCTCCGGAAGAAGATCCCCCAAAGACGAACTCTGCCGAGAAGGGCTACGATCCGAACTACAAAGATATATGCTTCGGTTATTTTCTTCAGAAGTAATGTAGGATATTTTTACTATTAAGTACTTTTTGTTTACTTACAGCTCGGTACAGGGTTGATCCCCTTGCGGGCACTGTGCGAGAAGAGTACCCTCCGAGGCAGGACCCTCTGGCAAAGATTTCTTCCCTCGTTTGGAAACCTTTGTTTCCGGGTCTTCAGAGGTGGTCCTCTTCCTTCCTTGGGGAGATGGAATTTCAGATTCTTCTCCCTGGTTATCCTCCTTCGCGGAGGCGCTAATTCCCCCGGTTTGGATGAATAATGAGTGAGGCCTGCTTTCAACCTCTTTATTCCCCCTTTATCTTCCCCTGAGGGCGCCTGATAATGCGCCGGCTCGAGCATTCTGGCTAGTACTGGATTTGCTGAGCCTTCGGGAAGGGGGACCGAACACCTGATCATCTTCGCCTTTGTTACGCAGTCCTAGTCAAAGAGCGACTTTTCAGAATGATGTTATGACAAATAAAAAGACAGCGTGTTCGGTCACGGGATTACTTACTTGGGTATCTGGGCGATTACAGCTCAGACCCGCATCCTCGGTGGTGTCCGGACACTTTATTTGTGGTCCGAAGAACAATTTGTACATCTCTTCGAGCGTCATGCCGAGGAAGTGTTGAATAGTTCGCGGTCCTTCCGGGTTGAACTCCCACATACGGAGGGGTCGATGTTTGGAAGGCGGGACTCGACGAACTAGCATGACTTGCATTACCATGACCAGGATGACATCTCTCTCGAGGAGATCTCGTATGCGACTCTGCAATATCGGCACATCATTTACTGGCCCCCAGTCCAGACCCTTGTTGATCCATGACATCAGTTGTGGTGGGGGGCCCGAGCGAAAGACAGGGGCGGCTACTCACCTTGTACTCCGGGGAGCTGTGATATAAAACCACTCCCGTTGCCATAAACTGGACACCTCCAGGAAGGAACCTTTTGGCCATGGAACATCGGCTCCTTTGCTTATTACCGCACCTCCGCACTCTGCATGTCACCCCTCGATCATCTTTGGCTTCACATTGAAAGTCTTGAGCCACAGGCCGAAGTGGGGGGTAATGCGGAGGAAGGCCTCACACACGACGATGAACGACGAGATGTGAAGGAGGGAATCTGGGGCCAGGTCATGGAAATCTAGCCCATAATAGAACATGAGCCCCCTAACAAAGGGATCCAGAGTGAGGCCTAGCCCTCGGAGGAAGTGAGAGATGAATACAACGCTCTCGCTGGGTTCGAGAGTGGGAATGACCTGCCCTCGAGTAGGCAGCCTGTGCGAGATTTCGACGGTCAAATACCTGGCCTCTCTTAGCTTCTTGATGTCTTCCTCTGTGATAGAGGAAGGCATCCACCGACCTTGAAGGTTGGATATGGACATGGTTGAAGGTCCGAAGCACCTGACCTGAGCCTTGGGTGTTGGAACTCGAGGCGGGGGAAGGATTAAATTGAGTACGAGAGGGAAAAAAGGACATGCCTTGGCCTCTTTATAAAGAGGGCGAATATCAAGTGTCCTCCTCGTGGCCGTTTGGGACTTGCCTAGAAACGAGGAGTCATACCAACGGGCACGATTGGGTTACCCACGTCCGTATTGATGAGAATCCCGTAATAAGGGGGACACGATCTCTGCTTCGACAAGACGTGTCAAGAAATCCGCCTCGCGATATGTGCAGTGCTAGTTGAGAAAAACGGTTCGAATAATGACCGGGCCATGGCATGATGTCATGTTGCTAAACGTGTCAGCAGATTAGATTTGTGGAAATATTATTCTCTCTATGGTGGTATGTGGAACTTGTTTTGCAGAGCCGGACACTATCCTTGTGTTCAAAATCTTCTATGGAGTATTCGGATGACGAACCCGCCTTGCAATGCTGAAGACAAATCTGCGCGCTGGACTCATCATCATTGAAGCCTGGTTCAGGGGCTACTGAGGGAGTCCTGGATTAGGGGGTCTCCGGACAGCCGAACTATATCCCTTGGCCGGACTGTTGGACTATGAAGATACAAGATCGAAGACTTTGTCCCGTGTCCGGATGAGACTCTCCTTGGCATGGAAGGCAAGCTTGGCAATACGGATATGTAGATCTCCTCCCTTGTAACTGACTCTATGTAACCCTAGCCCCCTCTAGTGTCTATATAAACCAGAGGATTTAGTCCTTAGGACGACAACAATCATACCATAGGCTAGCTTCTAGGGTTTAGCCTCTACGATCTTGTGGTAGATCAACTCTTGTAATACTCATATCATCAAGATCAATCAAGAAAGACGTAGGATATTACCTCCATCGAGAGGGCCCGAACCTGGGTAAACATCATGGCCCCCGCCTCCTGTTACCATCCGCCTTAGACGCACAGTTCGGGACCCCCTACCCGAGATCCGTCGGTTTTGGCACCGACACCAGAGATTACTGTCGTACCCCCAACCCGCAATATGTCCGAAATTTTAGATGGGGGCAAAGTTTGTAACTTACCCCAAATTTCAAACACGCGCGTCCCAAACCGAAACATTGTTCTCCCTTAGTTCCCCGCCTCCCTCCGTTTCCCCATTCATACTCTATGGGCACCAAAACACCCTCTCCACCAGCCGCGAAACCCCAGCCTCCTCCGTGCTCCACCCCATAGCGCCCAATCCACCGCCACCCTCCACCATCACGCCGGAGCCGGTACCTCGACGTCGTCGTCCAACGCAACCGCAACGCCCTCAAGGACTTAGCAGCTGAAGCCGAGGTAGAGCTGCCTCCACGACGCCGACGTCGACGTGTGCCGTACCAGAACCACTCCGACCATGCCGTCATGTGCCTCACTGCTGCCGCTCCACTGTCGCAACCGTCCACCGCAGCGGAGCTGTTCCCGCTACGCTGTCGTTCGTCGCCTCGGATCTGGTTTCCCGCGGCCGACAAATGGCCACCGCACCACACTCAACAACTTGGCCATGGGTTCGTCTAAGGCTCCACCGTCCTCTACAACTTCTTGTTTCCAGTGAACCACAAGAAGATCATTGGAAAAATAGAAGGAGGACACAACACTGCCAGCAGAAAGAGGTACTCCTCTTCCCTTATTCGTGCAAACCTTACGTCTCTGCTCACACCGTATTCATCCCACGAAAGAAACTAGTTGAGCGCTTCTTACTCCATCTTCTTCGTGATACTAAATGCACAAGGTTTCCTCCCTTTACTATTTCACCTTTGCTAGCGGTCAGTAGCTCGCCTGGATTTCAATTCAGGGTCACTCGAACCGCAATTAAAAGAAGCAACACCCGCTTAGGCGCGCGGAGCACCTAGTCCGCCTGTTCGCTGGGGAAGCGGCGCATCGGTGTCTATCATAGGGGTGTGGGGCACAGGAGCTGCTTGCGCCCAATCTGGAGGTCGGCGAGGCTTGAATGGATGGCTGGCGGGCGGTGCCAAGCACGGCGGTGCGGTGAGGTCGAGGGGAGGGCGCAGGCACGGGATTGGGCCGGTGGTCGCTGGTGTTTCGAGGAAGATCGTCAACACTGACTGGCTGGAGGTAGATGAAGGCGATCTGCCCCTTCTTTGTACATCGGACGGTGCAGAAAAAATGGACTGACCTATTTGTTTTCAGTCGACTGTTATTTTCGTAGAATCCTGTAGTAATTTACTGTGCCATGCATGTTGCAGAGCTATCATATGTCTCCCGTCATTTATTTCTCACCGACTTGCTATCTGCTACCTTTACACTGTACTAATTGTGCACACACTTCACCCATACTCACACTATTGTTTTTTATGCATGGGTATTTCAGACTCTGATGCAGTGTTAATGAATGCAGAAAAGAAAAGATAGAAGTCGCTCCAGTGTAATTCGAAGATAAGCACTAAGCGTTTCAGCGCTCTAAAGGGTGCAGTGTCAGCAGTTGGAGATAGTAAACGTAGCTCTACAGTTGATGATCTCAATTGCCACACACAACCATCCCAGGTGCTTGCTTTAACTTCGCGTTGTCAAATGTGGTTGCATGTTGCATATGGTGTCTAGCTTGTATTGCTTCCAATTTGGTTAAATTGCATCTGCTACTTTACACATTATACCTTTGGTAATGACACGCCTTCCTGTTTTTGATACATACTACATATGTCTATTAACCATGTTCGTACATCAAACTAATGCTCTTTTGTATCCCTCGTCAATCACTTATGATGAGACAGTCACCCCAGTGGGTTACTGTGAGACGCCATACTCGTTTAAAGAGTGCAGTGGCATCCTTCCCACATGATTCTCAAGTAACAACAAGGCTAAATGAAGATAGTCAAGTTAGCTCTCTAGTTAATGACCACAATTCCCCCACACCACCATCACATGTGCTTGCTCTAACTTCGCAGTGTGATATGTGGTTGCATGTTGCATACGGTGTCTAGCTTGTAATGCTTCTAATTAGGGTAAATTGCATCTGCTTAGTTTACACATTATACCTGTGAATATGACATGCCTTCCTATTTTTGGTGCACACTACATGTATGTGTTAACCTTGTTCTTACATGAAACTACCTCTCTTCTGTATCCTGCATCAATCACTTACGATGAGTCACCTTTATTCGTTGCATATTGCATATTATTTCTAGCCTGTTTCCATGTATTGCTTCTAATTTGGTCAAATAAATTTGTTAGGGCACCCTTTTTAATTTGGTAGAGTGATATTGGTTTCATCTTTCGTATGGTTTCTAGCTTGCATTGATTCTAACAAGTTCAAGCACCTTGTGCTTAGTTTACACTTTATACATCATACATGTCAATATGTCACACCGTCCTATTTTTCATACATATTCCATCCTCCTATCATGCTGCTGCCTTACATGAAAGTAGTGTTCGTCAGTATCATGCATCAATGAGTTCTGAAGAGCAAATTTTATTTGTTTTTCTTGTGGGTTTGACTTGACAAGGCAAAATCAAGAAAGAGGAAGGAAAAGAGTAAGGAAGGCGATGATGGTGGTCCTCTGCAGCAATGTAAATGGAGCATCTGTACCGATTCTCCTTGTACTGATAGTGCATTACAAGGTCCAACTCTCCGCTCCCCAACTCCACCATCCAAGGTGCTTGCTCTAACTTGGCAGTGTGATATCTGGTTGCATGTTGCATATGGTGTCTAGCTTGTATTGCTCCTAATTAGTGTAAACTGCATCTTCTTAGCTTACACATGATATGTGTGAATATGACACGCTTTCCTGTTTTTGGTACATACTATATCTATCTATCACACCATGTTCTTACATGAAACTACTCTTCTTGTGTATCCTGCATCAGTCACTTATGATGGGACACCTTTAAGTTGGCAGTGTGATATTGGTTTGCGTCTTGAATATGATTTCTAGCATGTATTGCTTCTAGTTTGATGAACGCCACCTATGACGAGACAGTTTTAACTTGGCAGAGTGATATTGATTGCACCTTTCATATGTGTCTAGTTTGCATTGCTTCTAATTTGTTGAAGTGCCTTATGCTTGGTTACCACATCATAGGTGTGAATATGTCAAGCCGTCCATTTTTTCATACATATTCCATCCTCGTATCATGACTTTGCCTTTCATCAGAGTAGTGTTCGTTAGTATCATGCATGAATGAGTTCTCAAGAGCGAATTATATTCCTTTTTCTTGTCGGTTTGACCTCACAATGCAAAATCAATAAAGGTGAAGGAAATTGGCAAGGCATTGGATGATGGTGGTCCTTCTGAGCAACTGAAATGGAGTTTCTCTATAGATTCTACTCCGCCATCCTCCCAACAAGATTGGCAAGACAACGCAAGGCTAGACAGTCAACGTAGTTGTGTAGATGATGAGCACATCTCCCCTACTCCACCATCACAGGTGCTTGCTCTAACTTGGCACTATTATATATGGTTGCATGTTGCATATGATGTCTAGCTTGTACTATTGCTTCTAACTTTGTTGAATTGCGTCTTCTTACTTTACACATAATGCCTGTGAATATGACATATGTTCCTGTTTCTAGAACATACTATATCTGATCACACGATGTTCTTACATCAGACTACTATTCTTGCATATCCCGCATCAGGCACTTATGATAAGGCACCTCTATGTCGCCACTGTGATATTGGTTGTGTCTTGCATATGATTTCTAGCATGTACTGCTTCTAATTTGTTGAAACGCCATACAGTTTGAACTTGGCAGAGTGATATTGGTTGCATCTTTCATATGGTGTCTAGCTTGCAGTGCTTCTAATTTGTTGAAATTCCTTCTGCTTAGTTACCACATCATAGGTGTGAATATGTCATGCCATCCTATTTTTCATACATATTCCATCCTCGCATCATGTGTTTGCCTTTCATCCGAGTAGTGTTCGTCAGTATCATGCATGAATGAGTTCTGAAGAGCGAATGTTATTCCTTTTTCTTATCGGTTTGACTTCACAATGCAAAATCATTATAGCTGAAGGAAATTAGTCCGGCAATGGATGATGGTGGTCCTTTGGAGCAACTCAAATAGGGGTCTCTACAGATTCTACTCTGCCATCCTCCCAACAAGATTCGCAAGACAACACAAGGCTAGACAGTCAATGTAGCTGTGTAGATGATGAGCACATCTTCCCTACTCCACCATCACAGGTGCTTGCTCTAACTTGGCACTATTATATGTGGTTGCATGTTGCGTATGATGTCTAGCTTGTATTGCTTCTAACTTTGTTGAATTGCATCTGCTTACTTTACACATAATTCCTGTGAATATGACACGTGTTCCTGTTTCTAGAACATACGTGTACATGATGAGCACATCTCCCCTACTCCACCATCATAGGTGCTTGATCTAACTTGGAACTGTTATATGTGGTTGTGTTTTCCGTATGATGTCTAGTTTGTATTGCTTCTGATTATATTGAATTGCATCTGCATAGCTTACGACTTATACCTGCAACGATCACTTACCCATAAGACACATTTAACTTGGGACTGTGATGTAGGTTGCATCTTGCATTGTCTTCTAGCTTGTACTGCTTCTAATATCTTGAAATGGCACTTACGACGAGACACTTTTTACCTGATAGAGTGATATTGGTGCATGTTCATATGGTGCCTAGCTTTCATTTCTTCTAATTTTGTTGAAATGCCTTCCGCTTACTGTTTTTTCATACATATTCCATCCTCCTATCGTACGTGTGAATATGAAACGCTGTCTTTTTTTGTATATATTCCATCCTCCTATCCTGCGCTTGCCTTACATCAAAGTAGTGTTCGTCTGTATCATGCATCAACCAGTTATGCAGAGCTAATTTTATTCATCTTCTTGTGGTTTTGACTTCATAAGGCAATATCAGAAAATAGGAAGGAAAAGAGTAAGTTAGGGGATGTTGGTGGTCCTTGAGGGAGTCCTGGACTAAGGGGTCCTCGGGCGTCCGTCCTGTTATCCATGGGCCGGACTGATGGGATGTGAAGACATGAAGGCCGAAGACTGTACCTGAGTCCGAATTGGACTCTCCTTGGGATGGAAGGCAAGCTTGGCGACTGACTATGAAGATTCCTTCTTATGTAACTGACTCTATGTAAACCCTAGACCCCCCCCCCCCGGTGTCTATATAAACCAAAGGGGATAGTCCGGATAGGACACATTCATTATAATAGTCACATAGGCTAGGCTTTTAGGGTTTAGCCATCACGATCCCGTGATAGATTAACTCTTGTAATATCCATATTCATCAATATCAATCAAGCAGGACGTAGGGTATTACCTCCATAGAGAGGGCCCAAACCTGGGTAAACATTGTGTCCCCTGTCTCCTATTACCATCGATCCTAGATGCACAGTTTGGGACCCCCTACCCGAGATCCACCGGTTTTGACACCGACGGTCCTCCGCACCGACGCAAACAGAGACTCTCTAGATTTGCCACTGCTACTGGTAATGAAGTTGAAGTCCCAAGTCTACATGATGATTTCATCTCCCATACTCCACCATCGCAGGTGCTTTATCTAAGTTTACAGTGGGATAATTGGTTTCATGTTGCATATGTTGTCTAGCCTGTATTTCTTCTATTTTGATTAAATTGCACATGCTGAGTTTATACGTTATACATGTGCATATGACATGGCGTTCTGTGTCTAGAATACACTTCATCTATCTATCATACCATGTTCTTACATCAAAGTACTGTTGTTGTGTATCTTGCATCAGTCACTCATGATTGGACGCTTTAACATGGCAGTTTATAGTGGTTGCATCTTGCATTGATTTCTATGTTGTAATGCTTCTAATTTTTCGAATTGCCACTTATGACAAGACACTTTTAACTTGGCAGGGTAATATTGGTTGCATCTTTCATATGGTGTCTAGCTTGCATTACTTCTATTTTCTTGAAAATCCTTCTCCTTAGTTTACACATCGTAGTTGTGAATATGTCATGACGTCCTGTTTTTCTTACATATTCCATCCTCATACGGTTGTCTTACATCAAAGTATTGCTTGTCTATATCATGCTTCAATGAGTTCTGAACAGCGATTTCATTCTTTCGTGTTGTGGGTACGGCTTGACATGGCAAAGTCAAAAAAGAGCAAGGAAAATAATATAGTAGGGAGTGGTGTTACTTGTCGGGAGAAACGGAAAAGGATCTGCTGTCTAGATTCTGCTGGTACTTATAGTGCAATAGAAGGTCCAAGTCCACCGGCTAAATCTACAAACACAGTATCACTTGCTCCACCGGCTGCAGCATCCGCTTCAACTGTACCAGCATCTCAACGAGTTACTGTTTGTTTGCTCCGGAACTGGCCAGTTCCCAGGCTGCCTTCACACCTAACACTACTTACGAAGCACTGCTGACACAAAAGGACTTGGCAAGATCAGATGAACCTCATGAGCATCAACACCAAGATGGTACCTGACCGAGTCAAGTTGCAGTTGCATGCTCCTTTATATGTACTCTCACAGTTTGATTTACACTAACACTTTCTATACTCGTTGTTGAACTAGCACCACGGCGCAAGTAGAAACAGACATCAGGGATAATGCTTGACAGATTAACAAAATCTAAAGGAGGAAGAATGGAGATCCATTTTGAGGCAGGTTTAAAAAGGCCACGTGATGCTACAAAGTCAGCAAAGTTAGTATCAGAGGCAGCCGTTGCCGTTAGGTGTCATGCACGTATCCTCCCAACATGGATCCAGTACAGGAATGAGAAAGACAATACCCAGTTTAACACCTTCCTTGACCATTTATCCATAAGTAATGTTATTCATTGCAATTAGTAATATTGTCTTGCTCTGTACCATACTTTCTAGCTTCCTCCTAATAAGACTCACATTCTTTTTTCAATAGATGAGGTTCAAGTTGGATCCGAAAGATGATGCAACTAAACAAGCATGCACTCATGTTTTTTAGTCTGCTCTGCGATAGTATCAGTACCACCTTAGAAAATCTCACTTTGAAGGCAAGGCTAACAATGAAAAATCGCCCAAAACATCTCCAGTGGAATACATTACAGAAGAAGACTAGACAGCCCTCGTTAAACACTAGTCTGATCCAAAATATCAGGTAGGCTATATGTATTTGATCAGACCACATATTGAACTTGTATTTATGTATGTGCCTTACAAGTGTATCTTCTTCTAGGCTAACCGTTTGAAGAACAAGACCAACCGTTCTAAAGTGAAAGTCCAACAGACAACAGGATCTCGTAGCTATATTGCACACTGCGAGGCTCTTGTAAATAGCTGCTACTTCCTTCTTTTTCCTGTGCCATATTATCGTATCTATATTTACTTGTTCCAAATATAGAGGAAAGCCTATGCGGACCAAAAAGAACCTGAACCGAATGCAGTGCAAATCTTCAAGGATTGCCACACCAGCAAGATGAAGGGCATGAGCACACCAGTTCAAGCCACTATTGTAAGTCCTTACTCCTCCTGCCTTTGAACTGATTGGTACTGTGATGTGTTCATTTAACTACTTTGTTTGCAGCCAATGTCAGTTACTCTGTTCACTTTTATACACAGTTGTCTTAACGTATCATTTCACCTTACATGGTTTAAAAGAGATGAAGGATATTCTTTTGGGCTTGATCTGTAATCTAGTTGTTATGTTCAAGTGCACACACAATGATAAAATAGTCTGTTTGTTTTATATCTATTTGCCCATGATATGAATGATGTCATACTATGTTCATCCTACTTTAAACCATGTCTCTTTATCCTTAGATGTCAATGAATGTGAGGAAATAGACAATACAGTAGGCATGCTACATGGACATATGTTCCGAAAGTGATTTTATTATGTAGTTGGCACTACAATACATGCTAATGTATTACAGTAGTTCACCAAAATAAGTTATGTATAAACGTGTAACCTACTTTGTTTGTTTTTGTCTCATTAGTAACTTATCTGGTACACTAATCTATAAGTTCAAACTTTCAGGAAGCTATGGAACAAATGATTGAACAGCCACAACCACCTGAAGGTGACGAGGCTACCACAGGCACAATGTCACCTCTTGCTGCATTGCGTCAGTATCTCTCCACTAACAGTGCAAAAAGCACCTTCCTGCGTAATTCTGGGTTGGTTGTCAAGGTAACCTCGTCCAATTGCCTACTGAACAAAATCTTCCTGCTAGACAGAGTGATATATTTGTGCTCTAGACACAAGTCCAATCCCTAATGGACGTCATTTTGGAAACAAGAATAGTGGTTGTCAAATATCGTCAAGATATGAATGGTTTTGAAACTAGACTATCAGGCATTCGCTTCGTTGTTCAAGAGCAATGGCGGAAAAAAGGTGAAGCTCATGCTGCTCCATCAGATTCTATAGCTTGAAACATTAGCACTTGGGTAAAATGATCTATGCTTCTATACATCTGATGGTGCTTTTATCTACAAGGACTGTAAACTTTATGCCAGCAGGCCTTTTTTTGTAGGGTTGGAATTTATTTTATTGTGATACAACATTTATGATGCTGCCAAAGGTTGTAGTAATTACGACACTATTTTTGTATAGTGTAGGTTTATCTTAGTAATGTATTCGGCCGAAAGCTTCGTAGGAGCCCAACATGCCAACATTCGTCGGGTCCATTCCAATTGGGCTAAAAACGATTACGGGCCGAAATTTGCATGTAGCCCACTAAAAATATCTGGGCCTAAATCAACATAAGCCTTCGTATTTTTCTGGTAGGCCTGTGCCCATAGTGGGCCTTTAACATGCCTAAACATAATTTGGGCCCTCAGTAACAATAGACCGTTTACAGGTGTAAATATCTCGAGCCCGTAAAAAACATGGGCCTTTAATAGACCGAAAGTGAGATTGGGCCCTGATTGTGCCAAATAACCCACTAGTCTTAGCAAGCCGAAATGGTGGCCCATTTACGATGCAGACCTTTCACAGGCCGAAATTCGGACGGGCCATAAATGCGCCGACCTAATACACGGGCCTTTAATAGGCTGGAAGTTCGGTCGGACTAGATAATCGTCATTTTTATATGGGCCGTTAATGGGCCCGATGTGACATTGGGCCACATATGGCCCATGGATTTCGTCCGAAGTTAACAGGCCGAAAATCACAACAGGCCAAAAGTGGCCCAAATCTATAGTGGGCCTCTAACAGGACGAATGTCAGACATGGCCGAATATGACCCAAATCCTTCATGGTCGTTATGGGCCAAAAGTTTCAATGGCCTGTAAATGGGCCCAAATGAAGCAGGACCTTTAACAGGCCGAAAATGCACCGGGCCATAATTCGGCCCATATACTTAGCGACCTGTTAACGGGCCAGAAGTGACCATGGGCCGCGACAAGTTTAGGACAAGCCGTTGATGGGCCGATTTGACACTAGCCGTACGGGCCTTAACTGAGAATGTTGGGCCTTTAGCTGGGCTAGCCCATTATGGTCTGCAAAATCTTGTGGGCCTTTAGCTGGGCTGGCCCACTGTGGTCCGCTAAATCTTTTGGGCCTTTAGCTGGGCCGGCCCATTATGGTCTGCAAAATCTTGTGGGCCTTTAGCTGGGCCGGCCCATTATGTTCCGCTAAATCTTATGGGCCTTTAGTTGGGCCAGCCCATTTAAACTTTATGGGCCACTTTTGGGCCCGTCCACATGTCAACATATCATAGGCCCATCTCGACCATTGGATGAGTGACACCTGTGCCAACGCGGAGCTGACGCGTGGTTCCGTCGGCCAATGAGAATTTTACACGTGGAAAATCAGCATTGGTCGTGGGTGTTAGCGGGTTATCGGATCCAAAACCGGACCCGATAGCTTAACGGCGTCCTGTTACGGTGGATGCCATGTGTCGGTCACCCTTGACGAAAGCACTTCTACGACGCACGATTTACCGTCATGGAAGTGGACACTTCCGTCATGATAATTTTGGTAATGTCATGGAACACTTCTACGACAGCACAAGTATGACTATCTTCATTCTGTCATAAACTTGTCATGGATGTACATGCATGACAAAAAACGTGACCTACTGTGACAAACATGTATCATCACGGAAGTGTACTTTTTTTATAGTGGCCCTTGACAATCGTTGGTGTTGTGGTTGTGCACGTTGTGGAAGGCGCAGAACGGGCGGTTGGCCTGGGATGACTCAGGATGGTCACAACCGCGCTTCATCTCTGGCTCCGCCGCAAGCACAGCAGCCCCCGTGCGCTTCACGTCCTTATTCTTGGCCTTCTTGTCTTTTGGGTCAGCTGCTAGAAGCTCTAGGAGGGAGAGGCGTCCCTCCTCAGCCCTTCCGCACTTGGTTGCCATGTTGAACATCTCCTGAGCTCTACACAGGTCTTCGTGTATGGTGAGCTCCTCCTTCATCTTGACATCGCGGACGCTGTCGGAGAACGCCGAGATGATGGCCTCGTCCGTCACCTTGGGAATCTTGAGGTGAACACTGTTGAAACGTTGGATGTACTTCTATAGGGTCTCCCCGGGCTAATTCTTGATGCGCCGCAGGTCCCCAGTGGCAGGTGGGCGGTCGAGTGCACCTTGGAAGTTGGCGATGAAGCGCTCACGCATCTCGCCCCAGGAGGAGATCGATCCCGCGGGTAGGTTCAGGAGCCACGAGCGCGCGCCGTCCTTGAGAGCCATGGGAAACAAGTTCGCCATGACCTTCTCGTCGCCGTTGGCTGCCTCGATGCTCAGCTCATAGAGCTGCAAGAACCCAACGGGGTCGGGGGTGCCGTCATAGCGCGGAGGCAGGTCAGACTTGAACTTGTCGGGCCAGGCGACGCTGCGCAACTCGGGGGTGAAGGCGCGGCAACCCGCCGTGGAGGCAGAGCCTGGTCTTGGTACCCAGGCGCCACCGCCGTAGGTGGCGCGCGATCCTAACGTGGTGGTGCAGGGAGCGCATGAGCGTCTTCTTGCGGCCGAGGGATCTCTTGGCAACTCCTCTCTTCGTGCACGGGCGCCCTGCGCAGTGTGTCATGCCGTGGGGCCGCGCGTCTCGGGGCAAGGGTGGCGTCTTGATGTGGAGGTGGTGGAGGCCCTCCATGGGCTACATCGCTTGTAGTTGGATGTGGGGGAGGCAGTGAGAGAGACGGTGCGGGGGAGCCTCCAGCGGCACTAACGAGCTCGGCGGTGCGGTCCAGCCAGTCTTCGTAGAGGTCGTCGACCGGGCGGTAATGCAGGAGCTCGCATGCCATGAGCAGCGCGGCCTGCGCGTCCGTGGGTGCGCGATGAGCGTGGGACGACGAGTCAGCCGGAGTCAGTGATGGGGTGGCGGTGCGTCCGTCCCGCCGCACAGAGGGGTGCAGCGACGAAGCTTGCTGCTCGTTTCCCGCTGGGCCGGTGGCGGCATTGGCAGTGGCAGATGGAGAACCCCGGGGAGGTCCGCCAAGGGCGCCATCTCAGCAATACGAGCGGCGAGGGTGGCCCGACACTCAGCACGGGCTCGGCGAGCATTGTAGGGGAACGCGATAGAAACAAAAATTTCCCGACCTACGCACCAGCCCGAGACCACTATGGAGACTGCATACATGGTTTGATCTTTTTCGTTACCGACTCGTAGCGCAGCGGGAAGTAGAGTCGATGACGATCGGCGGTGTAGATCCCCGCGGATAGGATTTACAACCTCCCAACTACGAGGATTTATACCCTCATCTGCTCCTCACACAGCCTTCCGGGAGGCGGTCGAACAGCCCCCGGGACGGTGTCGCGGACAGCCCCTTCGGGAGGACCTTCGAAACTCGAACGGTCACTCGGACAGCCCTTCGGGAGGACCTTCGAAACTCGGACGATCACTCGGACAGCCCTTCGGGAGGCACTCACGAACTAAGACCGAAACTACGATCTCTCTACAGAGTTTCACACATACGGTGTCATCTATCCGGCAGGGCTTCACCGTCCAGAACTAGTTCCTGCCGAAACCCAGACAGCCTTACGGCTCTACGAAACTCTTTTCATGGGAGGGAGAGAAGAAGCCAGATAATGCATGGCATGTGTATGAGAGCAAGGGATGATGATAATGGCAGCCCCTTCTTCTCCTTTTATAGGCCAAGGCAAGGGGTGGGGTGGTGGAGGAAATACCAAAACACCCATGCTACATGTCCCACATGAAGGGTGAAATGGTAACTCAAGTGGGGCACCAAGGGGACACCATGGAGGCACCCCCTTGGTCAGCCACAACCTTGCCTCCTCCCATGGGGGGGCCAACAAGCCACGAACATGTCTCCTAGAAACATGGGTGCTCCCTAGACAAAAAGCCACCAAACATGTAACCCCCGATTCGTGGGATCTTCTCCCCTCGTGCTGAGACAAGATGTTTTCCGCGAAACATTTTTTCTGAAAAATTCCAGAAAGTCCTAGAACATTTCCAGCACCCTCTAAAATTCTTCTCGGCATGATCCGAAACATTTCCGGTGTGGTGATTTTTATCAGCGAAAAGCAACAACGGCGGTCACGGCAGCTCCGGAACATTTTCGTTTTTTCTCTCCAAAAATTCCCAAAAGTTCCCAGACCAATTCTGGGGCCCTCTAAGAATTTCAAGGTGAGTGCCGAAACCATTTTGACCTAATAATATATTCTAAAACAACTTTTCGGTTTTACAGAAAATCTTTCGGTGTTCTCTCTCCGGAACTCTTCCGTTGTCTCTGAAACTTTTCCGGTGACTTTCTCTCAGACTCCCTGTCTAGTATTCAGCAGATAGATGACCCTTAAGTGTGTGACCCTATAGGTTCGTTGAAGTATAGACATGACCTGGAACCCCTTCCGATCAATGATCAACATCGGAGCCATGGACACCCATATTGACCCCTATACCCACACGAATGAATATTCGAGTGAACCTCCAGTTGTCGTGTGCTATTCCTGTTGCTTCGTGATATGTTACAAATACCCGAGGTGAGATTTACTTGCATCCCCGTGGATCAATGACTTGTCCACTATGCTAGTTACCTCGTTACCAGTTTTGTTCTCTTTTCTCGTTTCCGTGTTGCGGCATCCCTGTGACCAAATCACACTGTGTCTGGCCAGACGATGATGGATACCGTAACACCGAGAGGGCCCGAGAATATCTCTCCATCGTCGAACGAGCAAATCCCAATCTTGATCTATCAAGTTACTTGCAACACTTTTCCATGAACCCGTAAGCCGTCGTAATAGCCACCCATTTATGGATGACGTTTAACAAACCCCAAAGTTCATGAAGCAAGTATGAAGAAACTTGATACTCTCATGGTCTAAGGAATTATGCAAACATTAACCATCTATGTGTTATGTACCATTAACTTGTCACGAACAAATCTCATAGCATAACATCAATCCGGGTCGATTCAACACAAATGTTCTCTTAACATTGTGCCCTCAAGGTTGCTGGCATAGACATGCCCATGATCAGGAAAACAGAACCATCATGCAACACTTGAGCTAGTCTTAGAGGCTAGACTAGGAATACATTTTACCGTTTATTATTCCACACGTGCATATGAGTCTTCCTCCGAGCCTCGTGGTTATTGCAGACTCGAGAACCATAGAAGTTATAGCATGGAACATAAACATAATTATGAACCGGGAGATAATCAATAACATTTATTATTGCCTCTAGGGCATATCTCCTACAGACTCCCACTTGCACTAGAGTCAATAATCTAGTTAATGCTAATGCACTTTACACCTATGGCATACTGGTGTAAAAAATGCTTCGCATGTGGTATAGCCTGATGTCCATCGGATCTGACAACTTTAGGTCTGTGTGTATCTCTGCATATCCTCGTGTTTTCACGCTTTCACAAAATTCATATTTTGTGTGGACTTGGCTTTGTATATATGTGAATCACAGGTCGAACCTGGATTCCTCAGACTTAGTTATGGGGAAACTACCTGCAGTAGTGTCCCGTTGACAAAAGCCATCTTGGAACCATACTAAGGTCATGAATGAACTATATGATTCGACATCTTGTTTCTCGCTTCTAAAGCATCAACATACTTAGTCATTTGTTATAGAATTCGCCACAATATCCTATTGGGAACAATTTCCAACTACCGTGCCACCATATTGTGTATTACAAAAAAACCTTAACTTAAATCAAAAATCGCATGGAGAAAAGATGAAGACTGTATCGATGTAACATTTTACAACGAACTCTTCATGATCTCCACTTGCGAGAAAATATATCATCAGTACTTACTCTAGTACTCAATGACATATTTCACTGTTTTCCCACGATCGGTACTTTGATCACTTTAGTACCCATACTCGCAACACCTTGGGAGTATCGGACATATCTGGTTGTTTTTACATACCATGGAATACATGATTAATCCAAAACACGAAGGTGTGTGGAATCTCTATCATGTATTTTACTCATCGGTGTTTTGGGACACCCAGTCTTGTAAAAACTCTTTCCATCTGACTTAGTCAAGAATCACTCCTTGGCGTTTTAAATGCTAAATAGGTTTTAGCACCTTGTCAATATGTATTCGTTGCTTAGCCATATTAGGTAAATCTATCTCCATAGATCATCATGCCTAATATTGAGGCTATTTAGCCTAAGCACTTCATCAAAAAACTATTTTCAAATGAAGTCCTAATTCGTGTCAAGAAATTTATTTCCAATTAACAATGTGTCAAGCACACAAGGTTTTTAGAAATATTATTATGCTCCCACTTACTTTCTTGAATTACAAGCATCTTCGTTACCCATTGATGAAGTCAAACACCTTTGTCGGCGTTCTGGGAACGGGGGTCCCCAGACTTGCCTGCCTGCGGCGTGGTCGAGTGGGGGGCCAGTGCGGCCCAGCTTCATCAACTCAAGCTCAAGACCCTCGCAAGGGGCCAGGCCTTGCAGGGCGGACGACAGGAGACTTCCTCAGGAGCAGCCTCATCAGGCAGGCTCGCGAGGAGGCGGAGAGATCAAGGCAGGGGCACCTCGCGAGGGGCCCGTGACTCAAGCCATGACGATTGAGATCAGGCGGGCGCCGGCCTGTGCAGTGTCCTTGTTTCCCCTTCGGTGAAAGGGGACAAGCACAGTCCAAGGCATCGGGCAAAGGTTACCATTCCGGTGCAACAAGACCAAGACCAGCAGAGCGACAGGACGGAGGTCACCGTGGAGCCCAAGACGGCGTCATCATCGGTTCTTTTGGCAGCCGAAGACCACCTTTGGTCAGGATAACTTGTACTAGATGTTCCCTGACGGTGTCCTGGACTAGGGGGTACTCACCACGTCATCTCTCGATCTATTAGATTGGGCCGAGGACCCCCGTGGCCGTATACTCATGGGCCAGTTCGGACGGCTACCGCATACAAGGAAGATTCCACAAGACTTGGCGATCAAGACAAGGACTTCTCCCCACCGGCGTATTCGGCTAGGACTCTTGTTATCCTAGGCCTCCGGTGCATTATATAAACCGAGGCCAGGCTAGTCGATAGATACACAATATATACAACAATCATACCATAGGCTAGCTTCTAGGGTTTAGCCTCCTTGATCTCGTGGTAGATCTACTCTTGTACTACCCATATCATCAATATTAATCAAGCAGGACGTAGGGTTTTACCTCCATCAAGAGGGCCCGAACCTGGGTAAAACATCGTGTTCCCTGCCTCCTGTTACCATCCGGCCTAGACGCACAGTTCGGGACCCCCTACCCGAGATCCGCCGGTTTTGACACCGACATTGGTGCTTTCATTGAGAGTTCCGCTGTGTGATCGACAAAAGGATCGATGGCTCGCCTGCAGATCAACTGCGACTTCGGCATCTTCGTCACCAGCTCGACTGGTCACCTTGGTTCGACCAAGAATTGCGCCCCGTGTTCGGATCACCATGTCCGGACGAGGGCCTTCATCAAACATCAACTCCGATCTCTATCAAGATTACGGAGGAATCATCTATGGAGCTCGGGGGCTCAACGTCAACATTGCCCTCAAGCGACCGTGCTGTTTTTCTAGACAGCGAACTCGTATCTGCCACCACCACCTCCACGAGTATCGCTTTGACGATCGCTTTGGTGGAATTGTGCGGAATTGAGTCTACAACAACCCTGGAAAATTTCCTCGAGTTTCAATGAAGGAATCTCTGGCAATCCACGATATACCGGAGCCCTGTCAAATCTGGACGGGAATTTGGATGAGTTTAGGGCGTGGTGTCCAGCTTCTAGCTCGGACGTCCTTTGGAAGATCCAACCGTTTATCGGCTGCGGAATTCCTATATCTACCACCTCTCAAAATTTCGGCTCGATCCGACCGTCCAAACTCCGGGAACCTTCCGATTAGTGCATCACTTTTCGGATCTGTTTTCTGCGCGACAACGAATCCGACCCGAGTTCATCTTTTTTATGAACAGGATTTCGGACATCCCTTTTGAAGGAAGTTTTGTATGGGGTATTGTGTTTTGTTCCCGAACACATCCCACTAACTGTAAGATCTTTTGAACATGATCTTCAACATCATGCTGGTGTCAAACCAATCCGGCAATATTACTCCACGGCTGCCGACCTGCGCTAGACACGGCGTCACTTTGTTGAGCCGAGCTCAACTTCTTTGGATCATCATCTCGGCAAGCCGAACAAGAGCCCGGCATCGCGAAGGATAAATCATCACCAACATCGCCGCCCCACGGATTACACGGAGCGGGCATACCGGCATCGCCGCACGGTCGCTTCATCAAGCCGGCACCGACCATGTCACGACCTGCATCGACAGGGCCGCACTATTGCTTCATCAAGCTGGTGTCCATCACGCCGACCTACTTCGACTCATCGGCTGACATCGAGGCTTCGACATCTCGGCTGGACCGGGGGCTTCGCCATCTCTTCATCAACCTACTCCGGACACTTCGGTGTCATTAGCCGACCAGCTCCGTCACGTTAGCCGGGCCGAGGGCTTTGCCTCGGCGAGTCAACCTTTACCAGCATTGCCATGCCGTCGTTTTATCGCCCATCAGGCAATGGGTGTGCGGAGCGGGTCCCAATTTTAGGAATCACCTTCCTTCGGATTGATACAACAAATAAACCAGGTGCTATTAATCCCAGTATTTTTTGCTTGTTTGGGTTCATTTTTCCCAAGGAATTATTACTGTGGTTTGTCCGTCATATGTACACAGGTCTATCAAATGGTGGCTGCATTAATGACAGTCGCATGGTGATTCGGTCAGTTTCCGTACATAGTCCGGCGAACGCCGCACTCGGAGCTCGGACCGACCTGCGAATTCAGGCTTTGCCACGCCTTTACCGCATCACGCCGACGCCCTGCATCAACTTGACTTCGGCGCTAGGCCATATTTCTTTTATTACTCACTTTGCATAAATTATTTATTATGCAACGATTTTTTTTAATTATCATTACTACTATTATCTCCGGTTTGCACTATTTTTTGTGCACAGGAAAATGATCCGGGGACTTCGGCGTCACTCTGCCGGTCTGCATTGATCGTGCTATGTCACCACTTTGGCGTGTCAAGCTCTCCGCTCCGCCACCTCGGGACCGGCTTGAGGGATGGAACCTTGCCCCGCATCAAGCTCGGACTGCGTCATCAATGCCGAACACATTAACCAGCTAAGTCACTTTCATGCTCAAAGCTTTAATTTCTAACTTGCGTTCGGTTCGACCAAGCATTATACTTTTTTGGAAAAAAAGTTGCTTCTAAAAAATTTCCTTGTCCAAACTTTGTTTGTGACGCATAAATTCAAATACCCCGTTTACTTGGGGGCTTCCTTTATGAAGCTTTTCCTGTTGGATATGATTATACTTGTACGGCTTCGTTCCTTGTTCGTGTATTACGCCACAATATGCACCACATTGACTTAAGCGATTTGCAAGCTGGGTTGCCTCGCTCCTGTGTTTACCCCTACGTTCCCGATTGTTCGGCTAGGGAGTAAAGGGAGCACCTCTGCGATTGTCACGATCGGGTCACCCGAGCCGGACCTCAGACTGGGTGAAGCCGAAAGCTAGCGCTCTTATAGTTATTCAATGATGGTCGGCACACAACGGAACTCATGAGTACAAAAAATCTATTGCACAAGTCTCATAATAACAATGAGCACCAAAGAAAGGTATCGGTGGGGGTACTATTTTCTTCGAAGATGCTTCTTACTCTTCGCAGTAATATAGCATAAGTTCCCTGAGCGCGCTTTGTCTGTTACAGCCTTATGGCCTAATTTCCTGGTTATTGGAAACACCGTCGATATTCTCGACCGATGGAGTACATAACACTTTTCGGTCCTTAACCGAAGAGGGAGAAGCCGACGGTCGGTTAAGATGCGTTTAAAGTTCGGTTGCACATAGATATGATATAAGTACTTCGGTACATGCAATCATTCTTCTACCCAAGTCACTTGGGGGCTCTTAAGTTTATTTGAGACGTTTTATAATAAGTGTTCTTCTTCTCAGTCGTTGCAAAGTTCTATTATTATTATTTATCACTCCTTTTTTCGACGCGAGTGTGCGATCACTAGCCGGGGAGCCTAATTTCTCTCTCAAAGCCGCTAGAGTTTAGTTTGCTAAACTGGCCTAATGAGAAGTACTCCGCCCTTGGGATAGGAGGTTGAAGCCGTAGGCTGACCCGCTCGAAGTCTTGAGATAGGATGTGTCATGTTAAAGGACGACAGAAGCACTTCTTTTTTCTAAGACCAATTTTCGGATTGGCACCGAATACTTGATCTTGTTCGAACGTCATGTTTTTACTGAGGTTTCTTGGTTTTCCAAGCTTTTTGGCACTTCTAAACTATTTGTGATTTTCCAGCATTAGTCTCGCAGTGCAACGCCGGACACCTTTAGGGATTCGGCAAAAACATTCTCAGATATTGCTATATATGCATCGGTTTCGAATTGTGTCTTCGGTCAATAGTTGGGTTGCCCGGCTCCTGCACTTGCTTCCTACGTTCTGTTTTGTTCGGCTAGGCGTGCAAAGGGAGAACCACTGCGATTGTGCTTCCAGCTCACATGGTTAAGAACCTTAGTGGAGAAAGCCGAAAACTGACTGTCACAATAAGCGTAAACTGGTCAGCGATCCGATGACTATGGCGGGCCATTCATAACATTGGCCGAAGTGTTTACGGCTTGACCTCGACTATCGCCGAACACTACCGGGGGCTATTAACTGGCCTCCCAAACTAAATCCTCGATATTTTGCTCTTACATTCGAGCTGAGGTTTCATGATCATGCTTAGCATGACAACCCAAAGAAAGGAACTGATAGCGGGACTATTTTCTTTGGAATACATTTCTTCTGTTAAACAGTAATATAACATATCTCTCTGCGTACCTTTGTTTATAAAACCGTGTGGCCAGATTGCCTTGTTTGTCGTAAATCTTTTCCCTCATAAAGGCTTTATAAAGTAGGACAAACACTCCTCGGCTACTGGCCAAGGAGGTGGAAGCCGATGGTCGGTCAACAAAGTTTTGTACAATGCGGATCCGAGCATTAATGACGTAAAGTACTTGGATACATAGAGTCATTACACATAATTTGTGATTTTACTATGGATATTGATCCTTAATTCGGCCACCCGTGCCCGCATTAAGGCTCGGGGGCTACTGGGCTTCGGGCTTATTATTTACAAATATTAAAGGGGCACATCGATCCCCTGATCTGGTGTTGCCACCCGACCAGTGTCTCGGGGGCTACTGCATTGCTTGTCCAATGCAGAAAATTTTATGTGCAATATAGTTTCCGAGGAGATTTTGATCCTCAGGTTGGTTGGCCGCACCCAACCTGAGTCTTGAGGACTGAGCACGCCGCTTTTATGTCCCGAAGTATTCTGCCGAGCTAGGACTTGATCCTCAGGCCAATTTTGCAAATCAACCTGAGTCTCAGCGGCTACTGGGATCAGCGGTCTTATGTCATCCTTCATGTGCATCTCGGGTTTTAGAACGATACACACCTTGAGGGCTACTGGCTATATATCTCGGCAGAGAATAAATTGCACCAATAAAAAATATTGACAAAAAACCGGCCCATAGTCGGGGTGGTGCACCACCTCGGAAGCAGTCCGGCATAAAGCTCGGGCTAGTGGGTGGCTCCATAGAGGGCATTTCCGGCATTAAGCTCGGCTAAACTCCTTCAACTTTTTTGAACCAAGGTGATATGACACCTTGGATATAGTCCGGCATTGGAGCCTGGACACAGTCCGGCATTGGAGCTCGGATATATTTCGGCGTTGGAGCTCGAATATACAGTCCGGCGTTGGAGCTCGGATACATTCCGGCGCTAGAGCTGGGAAGCGGTCCGGCGTTGGTGCTCGGCTGCAAAAGATACCTCGAATGCAGTCCGGCGTTGGAGCTCGGACGCAAGAGGACCCTGCCTCCCGGGAACAACTTCAAACCCGAGGTGTGGCATAAAAATAAACAAGGCATTGATAAAGGCCGGAAACTTAAAGGGGCTCCTCGGATACCCGACGTGTAAACTCGTCGAATGCATTTCGGCGATCCTCAAGATCGAAGATAAAGAAGATTTGTTGAACCAGTTTTCAAGACCGGCAACCGAAGACGAAGAACAGTTCGAAAGAATCGAGGAGCGTCCCTAACTTGAAGACCGGTTCAGGGGGCTACTGACGGTGTCCGGAAATAGGGGGTACTCACCACGTCGTCTCCCGATCTATTAGATTGGGCCGAGGACCCCCGTGCCCATATACTCATGGGCCAGTTCGGACGGCTACCGCATACAAGGAAGATTCCACAAGACTTGGCGATCAAGACAAGGACTTCTCCCCACCGGCGTATTCGGCTAGGACTCTTGTTATCCTAGGCCTCCGGTGCATTATATAAACCAAGGCCAGGCTAGTTGATAGATACACAATATATACAACAATCATACCATAGGCTAGCTTCTAGGGTTTAGCCTCCTTGATCTCGTGGTAGATCTACTCTTGTACTACCCATATCATCAATATTAATCAAGCAGGACGTAGGGTTTTACCTCCATCAAGAGGGCCCAAACCTGGCTAAAACATCATGTTCCCTGCCTCCTGTTACCATCCGGCCTAGACGCACAGTTCGGGACCCCCTACCCGAGATCCGCCGGTTTTGACACCGTCATTCCCCTTCAAAATGGCCAATTGTTGGTGCCCTTCCCGCTCATTATTTGGGAAGAGGACCAGGGCCTCTATAAATAGGACTAACCCCCATAGGGGGAAGAAGAGAGAAAAAAAGAGGAGGGAGAAGAGAAAAAAAGAAAGAGAGAAGATAAAGAGAGAGAGAGATCCGGACCAAGTAGAACTCACCGCACCAGCTCTAGAACGCCTCTCGTGAGGCCGTTCTTCCCCTGTATTGTTCTTCATCGGCCCCTAAGGCAATCCACTACACCACACACTGGAGTAGGGTATTACACCACATCGGTGGCCCGAACCAGTATAAACCTCGTGTCCTTTGTGTGTTCTTTCCGTCCGAGATTTCTTGCGAGCCAAAGAAGCGCGAGTCGGTAGGGGAAAGATCTCCGTGCGCACCCTAGAATTCGAACCTTAAGGGTCTGCTGTACCCGAAATCCAACATTTGGCGCACCAGGTAGGGGTGCGCCGGAATCTTTCTTCCGCTGTTCACGTGTGATCTTCCGTCGTGTCCATGGCTGACGCTCGTCGGGCTCGCGCCCAGCGCCGGGCTGCTCTCGCCACCCGCGTCGCCCAGACAACGCCCGTCGGAGAACGCCCTCGTCGTTCCCCGTCGCCTGCCGCCAACGCCGCCACCGGCCCGGCGGGGAACGAGCAACAGGCCTCGTCCCAGCATCCTTCGGTGCGGCGGGAGGGCCGCACCGCAACCCCGTCACTAACTCCAGCCGATTCGTCGTCCCACACCCGTCGCGCCCCCGCGGATGCGCACGCCGCGCTGCTCCTGGCAAGAGAGCTCCTGCACTACCGCCCCGTCGACGACCTCTACGAGTACTGGCTCGCCCGCATCACCGAGCTCGTCAGCGCCGCAGGGGGCTCTCCTTTGTCGTCCCTCTCGCTGCCTCGCCCTCCATTCCGCGCGGGGGCCGAGGATCAGGAGGCACCTCCGCCACCTCCTCCCCAAGAAGGCGCCCTGGCTACAAGGCGCGCAGCCCCAGGCCGAGACCCTCCACGTCCGGCGCCTGCGCGGCAAGAAGGGAGCTGCCAAGAGATCCCTCGTCCCCAAGAAGGTGCTCGCGCGCTCCCAGCACCGGCGCGCCAAGATCGCGTCCCTGCGCCTCCATGCCGAGACCCCGCGCTGCTCCAAGCGGCGGCGCGTGGTAATCACTAGGAGCAGGCCCAGCACCAGCAAAGGGCGCCGGTGGCCACAGCAGGCTGCCGCGCCTTCACCCCTGAGCTACGTGGCGTCACATGGCCAGGCAAGTTCAAGCCTGATCTGCCCTCTCGCTATGATGGCACGACGGACCCTGTGGAATTCCTACAGCTCTACAAGCTGGGCATCGAAGCCGCCAACGGAGACGAAAAGGTCATGGCGAACTGGTTTCCCATGGCGCTCAAGGACGGCGCCCGCACCTGGCTCCTGAACCTGGCTCCCAGCACGATCTCCTCCTGGGACGAGATGCGCACTCGCTTCATCACCAACTTCCAGGGCACTCGCGACCGGCCCCCGGCCATAAGCGACCTGCGCCGCATCAAGCAACAGCCAGGGGAAACCCTGCAGAAATACATCCAACGCTTCAACAACGCTCGCCTCAAGATCCCCAGGGTGATTGAGGAAGCCATTATCTCAGCCTTCTCCGATGGCGTGCGCGACATCAAGATGAAGGAGGAGTTGGCAATCCATGAAGACCTGTGCACATCCCTGGAGCTGTTCAACTTGGCGAACAAGTGCGCCAGGGCTGAGGAAGGGCGCCTCTCCCTCCTCGAGCTCCCGGCTGCCGACCCAGAAGAGAAAAAGCCCAAGGCCAAGGACGTGAAGCGTAAGGGAGCTGTCGTGCTCGCAACGGAACCAGACACCAAGCGAGGCAGGGATCAACCTGAGTCATCCAAGGGCAGCCGATACTGCGTGTACCACGACCTCCACACCCACAACACCAACGAATGCCAAGAGCTTAGGGCCGTGCGAGATGGGCGTATCAGCCGACGCCCCGAGCGCAACGACAGGGGCTATGGCCGAGGAGGAGGAAGAGGTGGAGGACGATGGGAAGACCGTGGCCCTCGCTAAGGGTGGCGTGACCGACCTCCCGAGGATCGCTGGCAGGACCAGCCTCGCGAGGGAAGCTGGAGGGATCAGCCTTGTGAGGATCTCCCGCACGGCAACGTAGGCCTCCCTCCTCTACCGCCACCACCAAGAAGGAACGAAGACCAACATCAAGACGAGGGGGCTGGGGGCTTCCAGGAGCCGCGCACAATCGCTTGCATCTTGGGTGGCGCCCAGGCCCCAGCATCACAGCGCATCTTCAAGTAGTTTGCTCGTGAGGTGAATGCAGTCCTCCCCAAGCTTAAGGCCACGTGCCCTCTCAGGTGGTCTGCGTGCGCCATCATGTTCGGCTCAGCGGATCAGCTCAAGTGCGCGGCAACGGCCGGAGTTCTCCCGATGCTTTGCTCCCTAGTCATCAGCAATGTGCAGGTCACCAGGACCCTCGTTGATGGCGGAGCAGGACTCAACGTCCTGTCCGTCGAGACGTTCGACAATCTCCAAGTGCCGTATGATCGGCTCCAGCCGACCAAGCCTTTCTCAGGAGTCACTGATGGGTCCACCGTTCCGATAGGGCAAGTTCGCCTGCCAGTCACCTTCGGGCAGCGCAACAACTACCGCACCGAGCTCATTGACTTCAATGTCGCCCACATTCACCTGCCATACAACACCATCCTCGGGTACCCAGCCCTAGCCAAGTTCATGGAAGTTACTCACCATGGCTACAATGTCCTCAAGATGCCAGGAAGCGGTGGAGTCATCACCGTACACTGTGAGGAAAGGGACGCGGTGTGTTCACTTGAGCGTGCGTTCCAAGCCGCAGCAATCGAAGACCCAGATCACAGGAGCGGAAGACTTCCCGAGGAGACCCTTAAGAATAAGAAGGCTTCGCCTGGCCCAAGCCATAAGGAGGCAGGCGCCTCTGGAGGCGTTGCGTTAGGATTCGCGCCCGTTCAGGGAGCGCCACCCTCTGTCGCATAGGAAAGCGCGCCCGGCGCCCTCCTTAGGCAGGGCTCGGGGGCTCTTTCTTGGAGAGCCGCCGACTTTGCCAAGGTCACGAGGGAGGCGCTCGGGCACCACTTGGAGGGGTGCTTTCAGGCACGTTTCCCTCAGGAAGGTACGAGGCAAGGAAGACCAAACCCTCAGGAGTCCATCGTAGGAAACACCCAGGAGCTACAGGAGTCGAGAGTCATGCGCGGCAGCCGCCGCTTGCCCGCCGTGGCCCCACATCCAGGCGAGGATGGTGGGCTGCGCGTCTGCATCGACGTGCCAGGGCTCAACCGAGCCGCGTCTCAGGAGCGCCTCTGGCCTTCGCGCGTGGGGCGTTGCGAGGGTCCACCTCATAGCTACATTCGCATGCCCTTCGGCCTGCCGAACGCGGTCGCCGCTCATCAGCGCCTGCTAAGGAGCATTCTGGAGGCTCAGGAGGTCAGGCATTGTGCGGTCCTAGCGGAGGTGGAGATGGACCTCGAAGACCAACCCGTGCCCCCGGAGCCTCCCGAGGCTCCTGGGCCTGGGGGCTCGTGAGGGTCGACGTCTTCACCGCGCGTCGCGTACTTCTTCGGCATCACTTCATCTTCAACGGCATCAGGTGACATCTTTCAAGTTCCATTTTTAGCTGGGAGAGCCCACAGGGCCGCGTCGTTCCCAGGTCGCGTGGGTCCGTCCCTGTGGCATGTATCCGTTTTGCTTACGCTCTTTACCTACCTTGTTGGGGGCGCCCCTCGGGCTGCATCATCCCCAAGCTGCTCGGGCCCGGCCCAGCGGCGTTTGCTTTTCCCGCATCTACTTGAAATGAATTTGCTCCTCCGCGCTTAATCTGGTTCCCATGATTGTCATCTACTGCTTATCGCGGACTTCTCCGCTCTCATGCAAAGCTCTTGCACGTTAAAAGGGGGGTACCTGAGCATCGTGACTCATGGGCTCCTACTGGCTCTCCAGCCCTCACCCCCTGGCCTTGACCCACGGCATAGCGACCTGTCATACCAGCGGTGGCTGAGCTCGCTCGAGGGCCGGGACCTGAGGACGTAGAGCATTTGCATTCTAACCACCCTGCAAGAACACACCATTGATAAAGGCCCAGAGCCAGGCGCAACCCGCCTGGAGGTAGGGCCTCGTGAGTCCCGCGTTGGCTCACGAGTGCCCAGGTACACCTCTCCTAGCCCTACCGAGCTGGTCACATGTCAAGGCGGGGCTGTAAACGCCCCGGGGGCTCCTCCCGAAGGGGAGACCCCCTCCCACGTACCAGTGGAAGCACCATGCTCCGCGCTGGCTGACGACACTGCCGAGGAGCGGCTATGCCCGTACACATACGGAAGCGCTATGCTCCACGCTGGTGATAAATAACTGAGGGCGACCCACGGCCGTACCAACCTCAAGGAGCCTGGAGCTCAATGTCTGGCACCATCGCAATGCCTCCCCTTGGGAGTGCCGCGTGAAGGGGCTGGACACGGGGGCTACGCCCGGGCCATGCCCGAGCGCACGCCACCCAGCCAGGTCCCTCGGACCTGGTCGTCGCGCGCCCCTCCCCGAGCGGAGCCAAGGTATGAAAACCCGTTTGAACGTCAAGGGGGACTCCTGAGCATCGCGACTCAGGAGCCTAACTTTCCACGTAGCCCCTCACTCCTTAGTCCCGTCCTGGTTTCCGGTCGGGGCTAACGGCGGTTGAGGTATGCGCGGGGCCGGGCCCTGCCGACGCAGAACAACCAATCCACTCCTTTGCTCCCCCCCTTCCCTACTTGTTGCTCACGTGTCAAGGGGGACTCCTGAGCATCGCGACTCAGGAGCCTAACTTGCCACGTAGCCCCTCACTCCTTAGTCCCGTCCTGGTTTCCGGTCAGGGCTAACGGCGGTTGAGGTATGCGCGGGGCCGGGCCCTGCCGACATAGAGCGCAAGCAAATAGGAGGGAAAAATGCAAATTCCAGGGAATTTAAAGCAAATATTACAAGCCATAGATTGTTTCACAACGCCAAACACAAGTTTAAACGCCTCCGCGAGGCATGGTGCATGTTGCAGGAGTAAAAATAGGACAGAAGCCGCGAAGGGATCACTCTCTAGCGGCGCCGCCGCCTGTGGTGGAGTCACGCTGGGCGACTCCGCCTCCTGAGGCCGCGGAGCTGGCAGCACCGCGCCCGGGCAAGGTACTGAAGGCGCAGAACCTCCCCAGCAAAGCCTCGGCTCGTCCTTTCACGGCCTCAGTGGCAGCGGTGGCAAGGTCGCCGCTCATGGGTTCCAGCAGGCTGTCGAAGTCGATGTTGGGGTCGCGCAGGTAGACGTGGCTGAGGACATGCGTCAGCACTGCAGAAGATAGGGCACGCGCCTCGGCCTCGGTCGTGGGGCCGAGGCCGTCTACGACATCTTCAAGCGCACGGACCAGGAAGGGAAGTAGCTCGGCGGGGCTATCCTCCGCACCAGCCAACGGCTCCTCCAAGCCGCCCTCGTAAAGCATCTTCAGCGCGGCGCGAGCTTTCTTCTCCAGCTGCGTGAAGGCCACCCGATCCTCGGCCAGCACCTTCGCCTTGGCATCTAGCTTGGTCCTCTCCGCCTTTAGCGACCGCTCCAGCATCTCCAACCGGCCGCAGCGGTCATCAAGCTCGGCGCCCCGGTCCTTCATGGCTGCCTCCCGAGCCTTCATCTCCTTCTCCTTCTCCTCGCAGCCGCGGACCTCCTTGGTGAGCTCGTCGTGCAGGCCTTGCAGCTCGACCTCCAGCGCCTTGCAGCGCCCCTGGGCAACTACGGCATCGCCCAGGGCAGCGTCGCAAGCGGCCTTGGCTTGACTGGCGGCCTGCTTCTCCCCATCGGAGGCCGACATGGCCTGGCTCAGCGCTGCTCGGACGGAGGTGACAGAACGGGCCCAGCCAGAAGCTAGCTCTAGGCACCCGGCCACTAGGCGAGGGTCCATGCTCAGAAGATCCTCCCGCAGCTGGCTCAGTTCATTGGCGACCCGGTCCAGGACGGTGGCAGAGGGATCAGAAGAGACGGGTACCAGTGGAGCGGGCAGAGAGGACGGCAGCGTGATCACAGCTTGGCAGGAAGGAACCCCCTGGGCCTTGGCTACCCCGGTTGCAGCATCGAGCGTAGCCGCCTCCAGGGTCAGTGGGGCCATGGGGGCTGACTCCTCGCCGAAGCGTCCCAGTTGGCCTCGTGAAGACGATCGGGCAGGGGAGGCGCGAGCCTCGCCGTCTCCTTCCCCAGCAGATGAAGGCGCCACCCCGGCAGATGGACTCGCCCCAAGCAGGGCCACAGAAGCCCCTCTCAACCTCTTCGCTGCAGGTGCCGGCCTGGCAAAAGAATGCAGACGTCAAGCCTCGGCGGCAGAAACCAAGCGAAGCACGAATCGAGCACTTATTGGTTGTCATTCGCGGACTCAAGCAGCTCCCGGACAAACTTGAAGCCCGAGAGCCTGCAGCTGGGGTCAGCCTTGGGAGGCCCGGAAGCATAAGGCATGTCAGGAGGGCTGGAGCTAGCCTCAGACCGCCCAGGGACCAGAGCAGACCTTGGGAGAACCGGCCCCGACTAGCCCTTCCTTGTGACCAAGGGAGAGTCCTCCCCTCCTCGCCTGGCGCCAGCCTTGTCGTCGTTCGGCATGGAGCGGAGGGCCCGGGACCTGGGTCAAGGGAAGGACTCCCCCGACTCCTCGCCATTCGCCTCAGAGTCAGACTCTTCCTCCTCCGCCTCTTCTTTCCTCTCACTCCCGCTAGAGCTGCCGGAGGACACGTCCACCATCGCCAGCGCTGCCAGATCCTCGGGAGCTTCCGCAGGCACCAGCCCCTCACCATTGAAGGTGGGCATGGAGTACACCACCTGCTCCCAGTCGTCACGAAGGAACAGGGGGACGGGGGCGCCCACCGGGTTCGCCACATCTCCACCAGGGCCGCGACCAGATCCTCGTCGCTCAGGGCCTCGGAGCTTAGGCGCAGGGTGGCGTCCGCTTCCCCAAGCCTCCGCAATGGGAGCGAGTTCTCCTGGAGTGGAGCCATCCGGTGCTCCAAGAACTCCCTCAGGAGTGTAGCCCGATCAACTTTGCTGCCCCCAAGTTGCCTGGCCTCAGGTCCGCGTTCATCCTCTTCAGCACCGCCTTCGCACGGGGGTCGACGAGCTCTGTGCAGGACCACACGTCAACGGCCTTGGGCTGCCCCGTAGGCAACACTAGTCGGGGGTGGAGGCGCCCGACGTCCACCATGACCCACTTGCTCCGGAAGCCTTCGATTCTCTTCCCAAGCTTCGAGATAGCATTGGAGTTGGTGTATGCGATAAAGCTCGCCCATGCGAAGGCATGGCCACGAGAAACCCGGAGGGAAAAATAGTGGCGCAACAAGGCCACTGAGGGCTTCACCCCAACGTGAGCCTTGCAATAGTAAGAGAAAATCGCCAGGAGAAGAACATAGTTGGGGTGGAGATGCAGAGCTTGCAAGTTGTATTGGCAGAGAATAGCAAAGAAGAACTCGGAGAAAGGAGGCACCAGACCGGCGATGATGGCGCTCACAAAGAACGGATAGAAGGTGCCCCCCTTGCCCTCAGGCTGGTCGGAGCCGGCCTGAGCACAGTCGCCCCCTTGCTGCCCTGCGCGACCGTCATCAGGCGCATGAGGGCAAGGTTCTTCTCCGACAAGTTCGGGGGATCCAGAGCCAGCGAGTACCAGGCCTCGGTTGGGGACTTGCAAGGTGCCATGGCGTGCCAGATGGGAAGGATTGAGATAGATCTGGAGGATTTCGGGAGCAGGAAGGAGAAGAGCGAGAAAGGGGATCTAGGGCAAGGCGAACGAGAACAAAGAAAGTAAGCCTAGCCCGGGCACCTCTTTGTAAGATGGACGGTTGCCGAGGCATCATGGGGAAGCACAGACACCCACGTCCAATCGATCGCCACACGGCGCCCAAGGCCGCAGGCTATTGGGGCCCGCGGCGCTTCGCGCTTGCCCCTTCGCTTCTCTGTTAAGCCAAGCCCGGGCACGCCTTGGGCCCGGGGGCTACTGTCGGTGTTCTGGGAACGGGGGTCCCCAGACTTGCCTGCCTGCAGCGTGGCTCGAGTGCGGGCCCAGTGCGGCCCAGCTTTATCAGCTCAAGCTCAAGACCCTTGCAAGGGGCCAAGCCTTGCAGGGCGGACGACAGGAGGCTTCCTCAGGAGCAGCCTCATCAGGCAGGCTCGCGAGGAGGCGGAGAGATCAAGGCAGGGGCACCTCACGAGGGGCCCGTGACGCAAGCCATGATGATCGTGATCAGGCGGGCGCCAGGCGGGCGTCGGCCTGTGCAGTGTCCTTGTTTCCCCTTCAGTGCAAAGGGAACAAGCACAATCCAAGGCATCGGGCAAAGGTTACCATTTCGGTGCAACGAGACCAAGACCAGCAGAGCGGCAGGACGGAGGTCACCGTGGAGCCCAAGACGGCGTCATCATCGGTGCTTTTGGCAACCGAAGACCATCTTTGGTCAGGATAACTTGTACTAGATGTTCCCCTTCAAAATGGCCAATTGTTGGCGCCCTTCCTGCTCATTATTTGGGAAGAGGACCAGGGCCTCTATAAATAGGACTAACCCCCATAGGGGGAAGAAGAGAGAAAAAAAGAGGGGGGAGAAGAGAAAAAAATAAAGAGAGAAGAGAAAGAGAGAGAGGTCCGGACCAAGTAGAACTCACCGCACCAGCTCTAGAACGCCTCTCGCGAGGCCGTTCTTCCCCTGTATTGTTCTTCATCGGCCCCTGAGGTAATCCACTACACCACACACTGGAGTAGGGTATTACACCACATCGGTGGCCCGAACCATGATAAACCTCATGTCCTTTGTGCTTTCTTCTTTCCGGCCGAGATTTATTGCGAGCCATAGAAGCGCGAGTCGGTAGGGGAAAGATCTCCATGCACACCCCAGAGTTCGAACCTTAAGGGTCTGCCGGAACCCAAAATCCGACACCCTTTGACCATTTCATCAAAGCACGAAGATTCCAACTCCATTTTGCTCTCTTCTGTCCATCGCTGGAACTCTCAAGTTTGCACCCTTACTAGCATCCTCTGGATAGACAAAATGCCTTGGACTGTAACACATGCAAGTCCTTGGTTTCATTTCCATTAGATGGAAATCCTATTGTCATCCATGTTTCATATCTCATGATTTAAATATGTATTAATTGCTAGTTCAACCCGAACCGACTTTAAGCATCGCTTCGATGAAAACAACCTCATCGTGGTCAACTCTTGAACTTGTTATTTCAAAAAGTCGAACTTTATGGATAAAACATTTTTATCCGTATCAGTTTGAAGTTCCATAAATATTCGTTAGACTCTAAGTCTTCCGAAAGGTGTATCAAGGTTTTAATCTTGAATCACTTATATGGAAACTAACTCGGATTGTATTGGCATTTAGCCAATTCTGGAGTCAGGGCCCATCAACGCTTCCTTGTGTATCGTAGGTATAATGTTGTATAACAATAATATCTTGATTGCGCACCTAAGAGGTTTGCACGAGCCTTACCTATGTTGTTCAGCTGCAAGTTCGACTGAAGTTCATACATTTTATTGTAGAGACTTCCGTATCAGTCGCAGTAGGAAACTCTGGAATTACTTCCAAGGTCTCTTTCCTTTGATCTGATGACGAAGATATTGTTTATCTTGTCGAGTTGCACTATTCACCCACTCACCTTTTTGAAAGAACCATTCTCTTTAAAAGCACACCATTTCATGGCAAAACTATTTGCCTCGGTATAGTGAGGGAGGAATACCCAACATTTTGGTATAACCTACAAAGTAGCACTTGTCTGATTTGGAATAGGTTTGTAACCTTTTACACAAGCCCCATATTCCAAATGTTAAGAAAAGATATAAAATGGTTGGGCGTACCATACCATGGCTTCATTTCAACAGACCCGATGTAGCTCTTTTCAGTGTAAAAGCCGCAGTCTCTAAAGCATCACTTTAAGGGATAATGGCAAATTTATTTATGTCTTCTTTGACCTTACCATGTCATAAATGGTTAGATTACATCTCCACGGACTTTTCACTTGCAGTGGTGTTCCGGGAGGTGCAAGTTATGAAACCCCCCTTCCACAACTCATCAGACATTCGCTAAACATGTAAATCAAATATTCCTCTGTGTAATCAAATTGCAGAAACATAATTTTCTTGTTACAATAACTTCTACTTCATTTTTGAAAACCTTTCGAATGATTTCAAAAGATCCAGACTTACGTCTCATCAAGTAAATATCCACATATCTACTTGACTCATTTCTGAAGATAAATAAATCCACCACTAACAACACTTATCGGACTACACACATCAAATGTATGATCACTAATAAGTTTGTTGTTCGTTCCTTATGGCCTTGAATGGTATTTTAGTCACTTCACTTTTCGGAGGAAAGTTGCAAGTGTTAGATGATTCAAAATCAAAAAGACTTCAAAATCCATCATAATGGAATTTTCCATGTGGGCTTCTCCAATGTGACCAAATTTAGTGCCACACTTGTGTGGTATTCTTTTAGTCTTGCGACATTTAGCGTCAGTGTTATGGATGTATTATATTACCATCAATATTCATAACATACATCCCATCTTGGATGGAAGCATGTCCCTTCATGTTATTCATAATACTTAACAACAATTGTTGTTTTTATGAACAACTCTTTTGCAACAAACATTGTGCAATGGGCTAGAGTGTATGAAACTCCAAAATGAATTATGAAAGTAAACCCAGAGGTATTGTATTATTATAAATATTCATAACATACATCTCATTCATAATGAAAGTATGGCCCTTATGTTATTCATAACATCGAACATAAAAAGTTCTCTTATGAACAACCTTCTTGCAAGATACCTTATGCAATGGGATAGAGTTTGTAAAACCCTAAATGAATTATGAAAATAAATACAGACGGCAATACACCGATGGAAGGTATAGTAACATTTACTATGTTCCCTGTGTATACCCTAACCTCATTTCTGGCTAGTCTTTTTAGGCCATAGTAGCTCTTACATTGATTCACAACAGAATGCAATCGAGCAGGTATCTTTGTGATTAACTCACAATACCCAAGAATTAGTGATTAACATGTTTAACCATAATTCCCAAGAACTATATCTTTGACCAGCCTTCTATACATCAGAAACTTGTATGACATTCATACATGAGCTGGATATTCCAGTCATCTTTCTTTCTGCCTTTATACTTCTAGCAGTTTAACTTCTAGTATTTCTCCTACTCGCAAAAGAAGCACCCAACTTAAGAGTAGCGTTAGCCCCGGACTTCCTAGGCGTGTAAGTCGTACTAACACCCTCTGGACACTTCCTTTCTCTTTAAGTTGTTGTATTATTCACCTTTCATTATATGGCAGGCGTTCTTCTGGATCCCTTTCCCAACAGTCAAATGCATAGTAAACACTTTTACTAATACTTGCAAACAAACATTGCTTTGTTTGTATCTGAAAATAATTTTCAGTTCCATGAATATCATATAACTATCCCAACTTTCGAAGTTTGGGTTTCATGGAAGCAAACATATTCCACTTGACCGTAACAGAATTCTAGCTTTTGGATCGAAGGACGAGAGTCACATGATCTATAGCATTAGCGGGAGGATACGGAAAGCATGCGATAGGACAAAGTCCTTCTCGGCACTTTTGAGGAAAATCCTCACATTACGTTACCAATCGTAAAGTTTTAACCAGCTATTTAACAGCTATTCAATTTTAACAGGGAAGTTGGAAACGCGAGCCATTATTCTACAGCTATTTTGCAAGAAACACTTAGACAGTGTTCATAACTAATTGCATTGAGAATTAAACATGTTAATTCAACAGTGCGCTCCCACTCAAATCAATATCTCTCATAATTAATTTTGAGTGATACAAGATCCAGACTTCAATTCATCGCCATAGAATCATCATCTCATAACAGGAATTTTAATCGGTAGGCCAACTTGCCGATCACATCTCTATGTGACTCTTGTTCATCTTTCGATGGGCATGTTCCGAGCTCAGGGAGATCCTTCCAGAACGTCAAGAAAACCAAGTGATCTTGCCGCAAGGTCTCAACTCACCCGCCTCACACTTCCCTAATCGTTCGTACCCAGGGAGATCCTACGATACCCTAAAAAGTTAGGTGCCATGACGGTGCTACACTTGGGAGAACACTAACTACTTGATATTTTTTGAGAGATCACCCTAATAAAAGCGACTACCACGCAATCAAGAAGGGTGCATCAAGAGGGATAAACATCTCAGGCAATTCATAATAGCATGATATGGTATAGCCTCTTCTGACGGAGAAGTTAAGTATTTCTTCGTCTTCGGCATTCGCGTCGGTGTTTGCCACCACCTTGTCGATGCACCAGATAATATCGCTATCTCCATAGCGGATAAAATAAATGCATTAATTATGGTTGACACGCAGGTCATTAAAGTGCAATCATATGGCTCCAGCCATCATGCCAAATCATGATATGCAGGTCATGTTAATTACATCACATAGTCATCTCATACATAATCAAATTATTATGAGCATTGCTATACCACATCACATGCACATGCAAACCCTCCTGCAAAACCAAGTTAGATGCCTCTAATCGCTTCATGCAAAAACTTGTTTTTCGTGGCTTCTAAGGTTTCGAAACAAACCGAAGCTACCAACGTTTTATCATCAAGTATGATTATTCAAGTCGCTAGATTAACTTTGCGGGGTGTATGAAACACGAGATAATAAAATCTCAAGCCCCATACCGGACTTCATCATACACATGACCCTCGTGCAGATCATATATGGATTGCCCTTGTCAGGACCCCGATTCCAAGTCACATCGATCTAGCTGGTAACACCTCATATCACATTGCGGCCTCACGCACGGTATCCCCACGGGTGTCGCCTTATCATGGCCCGGGACCATTTGCGCCTTTTGGCTCACGTATATGATAGTGTCGCTAGCATCCATATGACAGAGAACCCGGGCCGACATGGCTAGTCGTGAACCCAAAGCAGCACAGACCTATGGGGACAGGCATACATGAATCACATCGAGCATGTCGGTCATCAGCGAGTGAATCCGGGCTGTAGCACTGGGCTAACAGGACTCCGGGGAACCCGGGCTGTAGCAGGCTAGGCAGGACTCCGGAAGTCACCGCGTGACATTTCCCCGAAGGGACAGACATAGGAACGAAGTGAAACACATGCCGGCCAGTCAAGTGTCCTGAGCAGTAGTGCTGGACTAGCAGGACTCCGGTGAACCGGGCTGTAGCGGACTACTATGGCTCGAGGAGCACTAGACTACATTTCCCCATAAGAGAGGCTGCCAAGGATAAACAACTAGATTGTCGGATCCCACACATACCAAGCATTTCAATCATACACACAATATGCTCGATATGTGCAAATACAACATGGCATCACAACAAAACTCTACAACTCAAGTACTTTATTTAAAGGCTCCTGAGAGCCATACATGACATGTTCATACAGGTAGGGGTCACATGACCCGACACTCAAGTCATACAAGCATACAAGCACATGCGGAAGCAAATAGTCTGAGTACAGACACTAGAAAGAAAGAAGGCTTCTCAAAGCCTGTCTATCTACATAGGGCCCTCCATGGCCAGGATCACCACCTGGGTGGCAAGTTACTCATCGACGCCGAGATCTACATAAAACCCATCGGAGTGGGCGGTGTTGTCGTCTGAAAACAGTAATTAAAGCAAACATGAGTACAAAGGTACTCAGCAAGTCTTACAACAGAACCTATTATACATGCTCATTCTCAAGAAGGTGGTGGAGTTATTGCAGCAAGCCAGCTTTGACTCTTGGTTAAGCTATCCTATGAGACACCACTAGTAAAATAGTTTTCGCACACGAGTCCACTAATCACCAACACAATACTCCACCGGGGATCCTCCCTCGTCATCCTACGAGAGGGCCATCCTCGGTACTCACACTTATCTTCAGTCTTTTAGTAGTAACCATTAGCTTGTCTATGAACTGTATAGGCAACCAAGTAGTCCTTTACCGCGGACGCGACTATTCGAATAGATGATGTTAACCCTGCAGGGGTGTACTTCTTCATACACGCTCTCACCACTTACTGTCGTTTACAGGACATGTACTCGACAACCTTCAAGAGGAAGCCCAACGAGGGTGTCGGCCACGGCCTACATAAACACTCAAATCTCTAGTCCAAGTTTATCGCCTATCCAGATTCCATCCGCAGGGAGACCAGTCGAGGTTTCCACATATGGCCCCGAACGATGTGAACAGGGTTCCCAAGACACCAAACGGGTGACTCGATACACCGTGCCACGGTTTATCTACCGCATCATGGCCCACCCCTAGGTTCAGCACTACGCACGGCCGCCAACACATAACCTACAAACACCAGAAACTAATTGCAACTCCTGGACAGAGTACTAGGGTGATTAAGAAGCCGAGAGGGTCCATTGGTTTCGGGCCCAATGTATGGTAGTAGTTGATTCTTAAATCACACATACAGATCTCAGTTCTTAGGGACGGCCTCAATGAAGCAACACACCATGTACTCCTACATGGCCTCTCATCGATACCTTACCAAATCATGTTCAACACATCCCTCACATTACCGACATAATCATTTCACTCTAGCCCATCACCCAGATGAACCAGACCTGACACAACTCTAAGCATAGCAGGCATAGCAAGGTAGGAAACACAAACATGGCTCAATCAACTCCTACACATGCTAGTGGGTTTCATCTAGTTACTATGGCAATGACAGGTCATGCAGAGGATAAGGGTTCAACTACCGCAGCACACAGCAGTTTGAAACGTTGTTGTCTTAATGTAGTAAGTGAGAGCAGAAGCGAGAACATGGGATTGTATCGATATGATCAATGGGGCTGCTTGCCTGATGGAGTGGTAGTAGGGTACTGCCCTTCAGTTGGATACTCGGAGATATCCTCGGAGGCAGAACCTACCACGAAGGACACACAGAACATAATCAACACATGACAATATGGAACAATATGATGCATGCTATGACATGGCAAAATGATGTGTCCTGCCTAATGCAATGTGAAACAAGTTGAAATGGGTCCATTTGAATCAAAGATTCAAATGAAAGTTAAAGTTCTTATGCATAATAAGTGTATTAGCTTGTTTCACCTAAACAACAAGGTTAAAGTGTTTTGTCATGCATGAAACCATTACAGATGGAAAGATTGAATTTTTTTGATCATTTTTCATATATAATTTGTTGGATTTGGAGCTATGGTTGATTTTCTATGATTTTTAGAAGTTTTGGCTATTTTCTGGAATTTCCTATATAAGAATAAATCCAGAAAATAAATAATTGCGTCAGCACTGCATCATTGTGACGTCAGCGAGTCAAAGGCGCCAGCCCAGGTCAAACCTGAATGGTGGGCCCCATCTGTCAGTGTCTCAGCTAACCAACAGAATTAAGTTAATACTAACTAACTGTCAGTGGGGCCTGGGCCCGCATGTCAGTGACCTAAACTAACTACAATTAGTTAGCACTAATCCTAACCTAATTAATAGGCCGGCCCCACCTGTCATAGGCTCAGGGGGGAGTCAACCTAGGCCCACACGGGTCAAACATGGTCAACTCGCCGGCGGCTTGACGCCGGCAGCAACGGACGCGGCGGAGGGGCTCGGGTTTGCGTCTCCGGCGACTAAATCGACGGTGGAGAGCAGCTACGTGACGCGGGGAGCGAGCCGCATCGTTTGGTGGTGGAAGTGGAGCTCAGGGAGGCCGGGAACGACGCCGGCGACGACCTTGGCGGTCGCCGGAGCTCAGGTGAGGATGAACCCGATGCTACGGGGCACGGCGAGGCACGTGGAGCGGTGCTACGGGCTGCTTGGGCTGCGACGAACGCGATGGCGTGCTCGGAATCGAGCCAGCGTGGCTGTGGCCACGACGGCGACGTGCAGAGGCAGCGGCGCGTGCGGGTGAGCTCGGTGTGGTCGCTGTGGTGCACAAGAAGGCAAACGGGGAGGATGGGGAGGTGCAGCAGCTCACGGCGGTGACGTAGGAGCAGACGGCAAGGTCGGGGACGAGCTGATGCGGTGGCGACGGCGAAGGGGATCTGCGGCGGTGCTCGATGAAGTTGAGCTCGAAGAAGACGAAGCAGGGTGCGCGAGCGCTCGGGGCCCGGGCTGCTCGACGGAGAGGAAGGTGGAGGAGCTCGTGGACACGGCGAGGCGGTGCGAGGACGATGGTGGACGTGAGAACTATGGTGGCGTGGCTGCGGCAGCGTCGGCCATGGCTTCGGGGGAGCGAGGGAGAGAGCAGGGGGGAGGAATGAGGTGTCCAGGGGGTCGCGGCGGCGCCGCGGAGGCGTTTCGAGGCGTCGCACTGGCGCGGGCGACGACAGGCAGGCAGGGAGGTGGCGTGGCGAGCTCGGCGGCGTCGCGGTGTCCCTCTTCTGCCTACTGGCAGAGGTAGGTGATGACTGGCACGGGCCAGATGGGCCGGGCCAGCCAGGTAAGTGGCCTCTGGCCTTTCTGTCTCTCTCTTTTCTGAATTGTTTTCCTTTTCTAATTTTCTGCAACTGTTGAGCTTTATTAAAAATACTAAAACGTTTCCAAAAATCCTGAAAATAATTGTGGGCTCTGTTGGGATTATTCCTAACAGCCCCCACTTAAATCCAGAATTATTTTGGCATTTAAAATATTTTATAGTATTTAAATGCCCAAATTCAAATACTTATGACTTAATTCAAAAAACCCAGAATGTCCTAGAAAAGAGTGCACCATTTTTGCCAGGGGTTTTAGCCCAATCCAGAAATGATGAACATTTTGTGAAGGGCATTTTGGGTTCATTGAAAATAATTTTAGTAAACCCTAGTTGTTTCCAAGGGGCTAGGGGTTCTATCATCCCCATTTCAAATTTCTATAAAAGTAAACATGATGCAACACTCTGATGCATGAACTAGCTAGGATGTGACAACTCACCCCCACTCAAAAGAATCTCGTCCCGAGATTTAGGATCTGTTGGGAAGAAGGTGGGGTACTCGAGTCGAAGACGATCCTCCCTTTCCCAAGTGGCTTCTTTCTCGGAATGGTGTGACCATTGAACCTTGAGAAACTTGATGTTATGGCGTCGAGTGGTACGCTCGGCTTGATCAAGGATACGAACGGGATATTCCTGATATGAGAGGTTATCTTGTAGATCAAGCGTTTCATGGTCCACTCCACGGATAGGATCCGCGAAGCAATGCCTGAGTTGAGAAACGTGGAAGACATCGTGAACTTTGGAAAGATGCGGAGATAGTTCCAATTGGTAGGCAACTTCTCCTCGTTTGGCAAGAATGCGAAAGGGTCCAATATAACGAGGAGCCAATTTGCCTTTGATACCGAAGCGACGGGTTCCCTTTAATGGAGTAACCCGAAGGTAAGCCTTCTCGCCGACTTCGGAAGACATGAGCTTATGTTTACGATCATATTGGCTCTTTTGACGAGATTGGGCTGTTTTCAATTTCTCATGAATAACGCGAACCTGCTCTTCTGCTTACTGAATCATATCCGGGCCAAAGAGTTGTCTTTCCCCGGTTTCTGACCAGTTAAGAGGCGTTCGACATTTTCGTCCATAGAGAACTTCGAAAGGAGCTTTGCCCAAGCTAGCTTGATAACTATTGTTATAAGCAAACTCCGCGAATGGAAGGCATTTCTCCCAACCCATTCCGAATGAGATGACAGAAGCTCAGAGCATATCTTCTAGAATTTGATTGACTCACTCTACTTGACCACTGGATTGAGGGTGGAAGGCGGTGCTAAAAGAGAGACGAGTTCCCATAGCATTTTGGAAACTTTCCCAAAATCGAGAGGTGAAGAGACTCCCACGGTCCGAGTTAATTTCCAATGGAACACCATGAAGAGACACTATTCGGGAGATGTATAAATCAGCTAGCTGGCTAGCGGTGATACTCTCACGAACAGGTAGAAAGTGGGCCACCTTGGAAAGACGATCGATAACGACGAAGATGGCATTATTCCCTCTCTTGGTCCTGGGAAAACCAGTAATGAAATCCATACTGATTATCCCATTTCCATTCAGGAATAGCCAAAGGTTGAAGGGTGCCAGCAGGCCGTTGATGCTCTGCTTTAACACGACGACAGACGTCGCAACTAGCAATGTATTGAGCAATTTTTCTCTTCATCCTAGTCCACAAAAACCTCTGGCGTAGGTCTTGATACATTTTAGTACTACCGGGATGAATGGTGAGAGGGGATTCATGAGCTTCCTTAAGGATCAGCCGCCTCAGGTTTCGTGCCTTGGGAACCACTAAGCGATTTCCAAAGTATACGACACCTTGATCATCAATAGAGAAACAATTCGCGACTCCTTTCTTAATGTTTCTCTTAACACGGGAGATTCCCGGATCTACCTTCTGTGCCTTGATGATCTGATCCGTAAGGGTAGATTTCGCCACCAAGGTGGATAGGAATCCTTGAGGAACAATGTGAAGATTAAGCTTACGAAATTCCTCGTGGAGAAGTGGTTGACTCTGTTGTAACATCAGGTTGTTACAATAAGATTTACGACTTAGCGCATCAGCCATGACATTGGCTTTGCCTGGGGTGTAAGTTATTCCTGCGTCGTAATCCGAGATCAACTCGACCCAACATCTTTGCCTGAGATTCAAATCCGGTTGGGTGAAGATATATTTCAAACTCTGGTGATCGGTGAAGATCACGCAATGATTACCGAGAAGGTAATGTCGCCAAGTTTTAAGTGCATGGACTACAGCTGCAAGCTCTAGATCATGTGTGGGATAGTTTTCCTCATGGGGGTGTAATTGCCGTGAAGCATAGGCAATTACCTGACGATCTTGCATGAGTATGCAACCTAGTCCTTGTCGCGAGGCGTCGCAATAGATAATAAAGTCCTTGGAGAAATCTGGTGGTACCAGTACGTAAGCAGACGTCAGGCGTCTTTTCAGTTCCTGAAAGCTGAACTCGCACTGTGGGGTCCACTCGAACTTTTTATCTTTCTTGAGGAGTTCAGTTAGAGGTTTAGCAACCTTGGAGAAATTCTCGACGAAGCGGCAGCAATTGCTCGCTAAGCCAAGGAAGCTCCGAACTTGCTTGACCGTCTCAGGTGGGGTCCAATCAAGGATGGCTTGAACTCGCTCAGTATTGACAGCAATACCCTTACCAGAGATTACATGGCCTAGATAGGTCACTTCTGGCAACCAAAATTCACACTTGGAGAATTTCGCATAAAGGCGATGCTCTCGAAGTTTCGTCAATACCAGCCTTAGATGTTCCGCATGTTCCTCTTCATTCTTGGAGTAGATGAGTATGTCATCGAGGTATAATACGACGAATTTATCCAAATACTCCATGAAGACCTAGTTCATTAACCGAGAGAAGGTGGCTGGGGCATTGGTTAAACCGAAGGACATAACGGTGTACTCGTATTGGCCATAACGAGTAACAAAGGCCATTTTGGGAATGTCCCCGTTTCTGATTTTGATTTGATGGTAGCCCATCCTCAAATCCATCTTGGAAAAGACTGAGGATCCAGCGAGCTAATCATACATATCGTTGATCCTGGGAAGCGGATACTTGTTCTTGATAGTGACCAAGTTGACAGGTCGGTAATCTACAACCATCCGATCCGTTCCATCCTTCTTCTTGACGAAGAGGATGGGGCAAGCCCAAGGAGAGGAACTAGGATGGATGAAACCCTTTTTCAAGGACTCATCGAGTTGGTTCTTAAGCTCGGCTAGTTCTAAGGGTGCCATCTTATAGGGTCTCCTAGAAATCAGAACGGTTCCTGGAACAAGGTCTATCACAAACTCGACATCCCTGTCAGGTGGAACACCTAGCAGTTCTTCTGGAAAGACATCCGGAAAGTCCCGAACTACCGGAATATCTTCAAGGTCCGGAAGGGGGTTGGCATTTAGGGAGTAAAGCTGGCGCTTGGCCACTCGAGTTAAGACATTGACTGTCTTGCCCGATGGGTGAGTAAGTTGAACGGTTCTAGTGGCACAATCAATCTTAGCATAATGAGCTGACATCCAGTCCATACCCAAGATGATGTTTATGTCCGAGGACTTGAGAGCTATTAAGGATGCAAGGAAGACAAGTCTATCGACAAGAATTTCGTTCCCATGGCTTACTCTAGAAGTTTTCCATTTGGAACCCGGAGTTTGAATTACCATGGAAGTGGGCATGTCACAGAATGTCGTGTTATGCAATCGAGCATAGTTCTCAGATATGAATGAATGAGATGCTCCAGTATCGAAAAGAACAGATGCCGGAAGGCAATTAACAAGGAGCGTACCAAGGACGACGTTAGGATCCTCATGAGCCTCCTCAGCTGAGACATAGTTGACATGGCCACGTGCAGTGGTGGCTGGCTTGGCGTAGAATGTCTTTCCCTCTGGCTTACCACGGCTATGACGCCCCCGATTCAATCGTACACTAATCATACACGCAAACGTGTACGATCAAGATCAGGGACTCACGGGAAGATATCACAACACAACTCTACAAATAAAATAAGTCATACAAGCATCATATTACAAGCCAGGGGCCTCGAGGGCTCGAATACAAGAGCTTGATCATAGAAGAGTCAGCGGAAGCAACAATATCTGAGTACAGACATAAGTTAAACAAGTTTGCCTTAAGAAGGCTAGCACAAACTGGGATTCAGATCGAAAGAGGCGCAGGCCTCCTGCCTGGGATCCTCCTAAACTACTCCTGGTCGTCGTCAGCGGGCTGCACGTAGTAGTAGGCACCTCCCGAGTAGTAGTAGTCGTCATCGACAGTGGCGTCTGGCTCCTGGGCTCCACCGTCTGGTCGCAGCAATCGAGTATAGAAAGGGGGAAAGAGGGAGCAAAGCAACCATGAGTACTCATCCAAAGTACTCGCAAGCAAGGAGCTACACTACATATGTATGCATTGGTATCAAATGGAATAAGGGTATCATATGTGGACTGAACTGCAGAATGCTGGAATAAGAGGGGGATAGCTAGTCCTATCGAAGACTACGCTTCTGGTAACCTCCATCTTGCAGCATGTAGAAGAGAGTAGACTGAAGTCCTCCAAATAGCATCGCATAGCATAATCCTACCCGATGATCCTCTCCTCGTTGCCCTATTAGAGAGCGATCACCGGGTTATATCTGGCACTTGGAAGGGTGTGTTTTATTAAGTATCCGGTTCTAGTTGTCATAAGGTCAAGGTACAACTCCAACTCGTCCTATTACCGAAGATCGCGGCTATTCGAATAGTTTAACTTCCCTGCAGGGGTGCACCACATTTCCCAACACGCTCGATCCCCTTTGTCCGGACACACTTTTCTGGGTCATGCCCGGCCTCGGAAGATCAACACGTCGCAGCCCTACCTAGGCACAACAGAGAGGTCAGCACGCCGGTCTAAATCCTATGGCACAGGGGCCTGGGCCCATCGCCCATTGCACACCTGCACGTTGCGTATGCGGCCGGTGAGCAGACCTAGCAACCTCCATTACAAAGGAAGTTGCGTTACGCGGTCCAACCCGGCGCGCGCCGCTCAGTCGCTGACGTCACAAAGGCTTCGGCTGATACCACGACGTCGAGTGCCCATAATTGTCCCCGCGTAGATGGTTAGTGCGTATAGGCCAGTAGCCAGACTCAGATCAAATACCAAGATCTCGTTAAGCGTGTTATGTATCCGCGAACGCCGACTAGGACCAGGCCCACCTCTCTCCGAGGTGGTCTCAACCTGCCCTGTCGCTCCGCCTCAAAGTAACAGTCGGGGGCCGTCGGGAGCTCAGGCCCACCACTACCTGGATGGAGCCACCTGCCCCTTTAGCCCCCATCTCCAAACAGTATCACCGGTAATGTAACAGTGTAAAGTATATAGTATATGCCCGTGATCACCTCCCGAAGTGATCACGGCCCAGTAGTATAGCATGGCAGACGGACAAGAGTGTAGGGCCATTGATGATAATCTAGCATCCTATACTAAGCATTTAGGATTGCAGGTAAGGTATCAACAGTTGTAGCAACAGTGACATGTTATGCATGAGAATAGGATTAATGGAAAGCAGTAACATACTACACTACTCTAATGCAAGCAGTATAGAGGAGAGTAGGCGATATCTGGTGATCAAGGGGGGGGCTTGCCTGGTTGCTCTGGCAAGAGAGAGGGGTCGTCAACACCGTAGTTGTACTGGATAGCAGCGGCGTCGGTCTCGTAGTCTATCGGAGAGAAGAGGGGGAAGAAACAATGAATATAATGCAAACAGAAGGACAACGATGCATGACAAGACAAGTAGCGATGCTAGGGGTGCCCTAACGCGGTATGAGGTGATACCGGTGAAGGGGGGAAACATCGGGGAAAATATCCCCAGTGTTTCGCGTTTTCGGACAGATGAATCGGAGGGGGAAAGTTGCGTGTTTGCTATTCTAGGGATGTGTGGCGGATGAACAGGCTGCGTATCCGGATTCGTCTCGTCGTTCTGAGCAACTTTCATGTACAAATTTTTTTCATCCGAGTTATGAATTATTTTATATTAATTTTCAAAGTTTTTAAACAATTTCTAAATGATTATTATTAAATGTAATTATGATGTCAGCGTGATGTCATCAGTCAACCATCTGTTGACTGGGTCAACAGACGTGTGGGTCCCAATCGTCATTGCCTCGGAATTAATTAAACAAAGCTAACTAGCTTAATTACCTTATTAGGTTAACTAATTTTAATTTAGTTTAGTTAAACAGAATTACTTAACTTAATTAGTTCACTAATTAATTATTAATTAATACTTTTAATAAATTTATTTATTTTCTTCTAATTTTTTATAACATTCCGGGGGTGGGCCCCCCATGTCAGTGGCCCAGAGGGGCCTATCGGCTTCGGGCGCTCGGATGCGGGCGTCACCCGAGCGGGCGCTGGGTGCGCATGCCGGGTCACGACAGCAACGGCGACTGTCGAGGCTGCTCCGGACGGCGCTTGATGGTTCGATGGCTACAGGGAACGAGAAGAAGGGAGAGGCCAGGAGGATGCGGGAGCTCACATCGAGCTTGATGACGTGCATGGGGAGGCCGGGGAGGACGTCTGGCGGCGTTGGGCGAAGCAGAGGCGGGGGAGACGGGGCGGTCCGGCGGCGAAGCGGCGCCGGCGAGGTAAGGTGGTGGGGCGGCACCGGCGAGGTGTCGCCGCGGAGGAGGACGGAGGCGCGGCGGGGCGGCATTGGGCGATGAGGCGTCAGGGTCGGGCGATGGGGCGGCGGCGTCGATGGCAGGCGGCGGCGCGACGAGTTCCGGCGGGGTCTGACGAAGAGGAGGTCGAGGAGGGAACGGCGCCAGCGTGGACGGGGATGGGAGGGGTTTGCGTCGGGCGGCGGCAGAATCAGGCGTGCGCCCCCTCCCGATCCAGATCGGGCGAGAGGGAGGAGATGAGGGGGCGTGGGGGCAGTGGAAGTCGTGGGCGACAGGGGTTAGGGTTTCGGGGGTTAAAGGGGGAGTGGGGGCGGATGGGCCGGCCTGGGTGGTGGCCTGGTGGGCCGAGGCCCATGAGTGAGAGGGGGTGGCCTTTATTCTTATTTTAGTTTTGTTTTCCGTTTTACTTATTTTGTTATCTATTTTATTTATTGTTCAATTCATTTTTGTTTTGTAAAATACACAATTGGCACCTAAATTAGTGTTGTAATTTAACCTCTGCAATAACAAGTTTGAATACTAAATAAAATAGTTTAGTATTTCAAAATAAATAAAAGGAATTTACTTAAACATTTAAATCAATGTTTAATTAATTTTTGAATGTGTAAACACATTATAAAAATGTGGTTTCTCCTCCAATATTTATTATGGATTATTTGCCACCTCTAGAACATTTTAGTTTTAATGTTTGAAACTTTACCGGTTGACTTTAATTTAAAGTTGAATTTGGATCGGTTCTGAACTAACACGAGATTAGCAACAGTAATTGAGGTGACGTGGCATCATTAACAGAGGGTTACTGTAGCTTAATTATCCGGGCGTCACAATTCTCCTCCACTACAAGAAATCTCGTCCCGAGATTTAAGAGGTCAGCGTGATGTCCGGGCGACACAATATTTATTATTAAATGTAATTATGATGTCAGCGTGATGTCATCAGTCAACCATCTGTTGACTAGGTCAACAGACGTGTGGGTCCCAATCGTCATTGCCTCGGAATTAATTAAACAAAGCTAACTAGCTTAATTACCTTATTAGGTTAACTAATTTTAATTTAGTTTAGTTAAACAGAATTACTTAACTTAATTAGTTCACTAATTAATTATTAATTAATACTTTTAATAAATTTATTTATTTTCTTCTAATTTTTTATAACATTCTGGGGGTGGGCCCCCCATGTCAGTGGCCCAGAGGGGCCTATCGGCTTCGGGCGCTCGAATGCGGGCGTCACCCGAGCGGGCGCTGGGTGCGCACGCCGGCGACGATCTACAGGGGCAGCAGCGAGGCCCTAGCGGCCATCTCCGGCGACCATTTGGTCCGCCGCGTGCTGCTACAGGACGAGGGCGACGGCCGCATCAGCAGGCGCAAGCAGGAGGCTGCGGGGGGGGGGGGGGGGGGGGGGGGGGGGGTCACGACAGCAACGGCGACTGCCGACGCTGCTCCGGGCGGCGCTTGATGGTTCGATGGCTACAGGGCACGAGGAGGAGAAGGGAGAGGCCAGGAGGATGCGGGAGCTCACATCGAGCTCGATGATGTGCATGGGGAGGCCGGGGAGGACGTCCGGCGGCGCTGGGCGAAGCAGAGGCGGGGGAGACGGGGCGGTCCGGCGGCGAAGCGGCGCCGGCGAGGTAAGGTGGTAGGGCGGCGCCGGCAAGGTGTCGCCGCGGAGGAGGACGGAGGCGCGGTGGGGCTGCATTGGGCGGTGAGGCGTCAGGGTCGGGCGATGGGGCGGCGGCGTCGATGGCAGGCGGCGGCGCGATGAGTTCCGGCGGGGTCTGGCGAAGAGGAGGTCGAGGAGGGAACGACGCCGGCGTGGACGGAGATGGGAGGGGTTTGCGTCGCGCGGCGGCAGAATCGGGCGTGCGCCCCCTCCCGATCCAGATCGGGGGAGAGGGAGGAGATGAGGGGGGCGTGGGGGGCAGTGGAAGTCATGGGCGATAGGGGTTAGGGTTTCGGGGGTTAAAGGGGGAGTGGGGGCGGATGGGCCGGCCTGGGTGGTGGCCTGGTGGGCCGAGGCCCATGAGTGAGAGGGGGTGGCCTTTATTCTTATTTTAGTTTTGTTTTCCGTTTTACTTATTTTCTTCTCTATTTTATTTATTGTTCAATTCATTTTTGTTTTGTAAAATACACAATTGGCACCTAAATTAGTGTTGTAATTTAAGCCTCTGCAATAACAAGTTTGACTACTAAATAAAATAGTTTAGTATTTCAAAATAAATAAAAGGCATTTAATTAAACATTTAAATCAAAGTTTTATTAATTTTTGAACATGTAAACACATTATAAAAATGTGGTTTCTCCTCCAATATTTATTATGGATTATTTGCCACCTCTAGAACATTTTAGTTTTAATGTTTGAAACTTTATCGGTTGACTTTAATTTAAAGTTGAATTTGGATCGGTTCTGAACTAACACGAGATTAGCAACAGTAATTGAGGTGACGTGGCATCATTAGCAGAGGGTTACTGTAGCTTAATTATCCGGGCATCACAACGGCCAACGGACTTTCCAGATTGATTGGGGTTGTTGTTCTGGGGACACTCTCGACTGTAGTGACCCGGCTCTCCACACTTGAAACATGTCACAACATTGGGGTGTGGAGCAGCATTAGCAGCGGGGGCACCATAGGGCTTGGGCAGTGCAAACTGCTGGTTGGGGTGAGGCGCCTCAAAGTATGGCCTCGGAATGAACCTGGGTGGCAGTGTCGTGCTTGGAATCCACACCCGGCGCGTCTGAGATCCCGAGCCGGATGAGGAACCAAAATCATGAGAGTGTTTGCGTGAAGCGTCATAGTCAGACTGGCCTGTCTCAGCACTGATGGCTTTATTGACCAACTTCTGAAAGGAGGTGCACTCGTGCAGACGAAGATCGCGACGAAGCTCGGGGCTAAGTCCCTTGCGGAACCTTGCCTGCTTCTTAGCATCAGTGGATACCTCTTCAGGAGCATATCGTGCCAGATTCCCAAATTCACGACTATATGCATCCACAGTCAGTTTTCCCTGGGTGAAATTGCAGAACTCTTCCCTCTTGCGATCTATGAGACCTTCCGGGATGTGATGCTCACGGAAAGCCTCACTAAATTCAGCCCAAGTAGTGATTTGGCCGACCGGGCGCATAGCCTCAAAGTTTTCCCACCAAAGGCTAGCAAGGCCTTCGAGGTGATAGGCAGCATAGGTAACCTTATCAGCTTCGGCTATGTTGGCAGAGCGTAGCTTGTGTGTGATGCTGCGGAGCCAGTCATCCGCGTCGAGGGGCTCGACGGAATGATTAAACTTTGGTGGGTACAACTTGATGAAGTCATTGATTGACACCAAGTCATTTCGCTGATGGCGTGCAGTGTTATGCTCAATCCGCTCCAGCAAGCGGTTAGTCTCACGCTTGTTTCTTTCCACCTCCAGCATAACTTCGGCCAGAGAAGGCGGGTGAGGCAGATTTTCACCCCTAGCTGCACTAGCTTCCCCTTGCTCCGGGGCAGCAGGGTTGCTGCGGGTGTTGACCATCCTAGGAGAAAACAAGACAATGGTTTAGATAAGGATGGCACAAACTTAGCAAGGAAGTGCAGAATGTAATGGTTAACATGGAATGCTAGGATGTTCATTGCATGACATGGTAATATAGAAACTGCCATATATATACCATTGGTCATACACACCGTACATAGTTTAGTACAAGCCCATGCTAGAGTACAACTACGGTGAAAGACATTACATCTCATCGAAGGCATTCCAAGCTCCTATACATTATTTTTCTACACCTCCGGAGCGTGATACACACCAAGTCGTATCCCACGGTCACGCAGGACTGTGGAGAATACAACTATTACAATACTAGTGAAACTACTACTAGCTCAGACGGCTCCGTAGTAATCCTCATAGAAGTCGCCACCAAAGCCTGGAAGTGGAACATGATCATCTGGGAACAGACGGTCCTGCGGAGCCTGCGGACCATAGGGACTCGGATGTGGCCTCGGTCCCACAGGTGGTGGCAGACGGGGACCACGAGGAGGGGTGATGCCTCCTACATCGCGCCACTCCATACAATCCGGCAATCCAGACCGTACAGGGTACAGGTCCCTCATGTCCATGTATCCCGCCTGCACCGCAGGTGCAAACCGAGTCAAAGTGGCCCAATGATCAGCAAGAGTGTGGAAAAGCTCCATACGCAAGGCCCGATTTTCGCGGTCCTTATCCTCGAGCATCTCGGCAGTGGTGCGGAGTAGTGACTCCTCATGTGAAGAGTTATAGTACAAAGCCTGATAGTACCCTCTGCTCCAGGAAGTGAGGCTGGCATGTAACAGAAGTCGGTGTTCTGTAGCAAGGCAGTCCTGGCTCGAATGATAGTCATCATTGAATAGGCTGCATCCTGCACAGACATCTCAATAGTGACCCCAAGTCCATAGGAACAGTGAAGGGGCTCAGTGGCTCCAGGATAAGAGGAATATATCCTGACGGTACAGAGGTACTGGCTCTGGTTGAAGTCTCTGAACTGCTCCTCGACGGTATATTCCGGATACCACCAGTAACCTGACTCGACCATCACTCAAACCAACATGGCCGTGTGGCCGGGCACATCGAGGCACCGGGTCAGACGAACCACTTGGTTCTGCGAACAGGTGGCCATCTGAAAGCACAGAATAATGCAAAGGCATTAGAATTTTCTAGGGGAAATCGGACAGCATAATGGCTGTAAATGCTCAGAAAAAGATTTGAGACATCCACAACAGTTTGCAATATCACTCAACAACATCATATCAAGGTTCTGATTCAACTGGCAACATACTAAAAGTAGTAGAAACTATACTGTGGCTGGTAACAACAATCCTATAAGCTGCTACGGATTAGTAACACGTGAACCTGATAGAAGAAGAGAGCCTAGTCCTTAACCCACATTGAATGAGAAGAGAATGACTCAGATCAAAGGGCATAAGGTAAAGGAGTAAAAGAGCCTTACGTTCCCTCCCCCAAACAATTCCCCTACATATAACGAAAGCATTTCTAGACTCGACATCGACCAGTTTGGCTCAACGAACCTACAGGCAGTCCGGCTCTGATGCCAACGCTGTCAGGACCCCGATTCCAAGTCACATCGATCTAGCCGGTAACACCTCATATCACATTGCGGCCTCATGCACGGTATCCCCACGGGTGTCGCCTTACCATGGCCCGGGACCGTTTGCGCCTTTTGGCTCACGTATATGATAGTGTCGCTAGCATCCATATGACAGAGAACACGGGCCGACATGGCTAGTCGTGAACCCAAAGCGGCACAAACCTATGGGGACAGGCATACATGAATCACATCGAGCATGTCGGACATCAGCGAGTGAATCCGGGCTGTAGCACTAGGCTAACAGGACTCTGGGGAATCCGGGCTATAGCAGGCTAGGCAGGACTCCGGAAGTCACCGCGTGACATTTCCCCAAAGGGATAGACAAAGGAACGAAGTGAAACACATGCCGGCCAGTCAAGTGTCCTGAGCAGTAGTGCTGGGCTAGCAGGACTCCGGTGAACCGGGCTGTAGCGGACTACTATGGCTCGAGGAGCACTAGACTACATTTCCCCATAAGAGAGGCTGCCAAGGATAAACAACTAGATTGTCGGATCCCACACATACCAAGCATTTCAATCGTACACACAATATGCTCGATATGTGCAAATACAACATGGCATCACAACAAAACTCTACAACTCAAGTACTTTATTTAAAGGCTCCTGAGAGCCATACATAACATGTTCATACAGGTAGGGGTCACATGACCCGACACTCAAGTCATACAAGCATACAAGCACATGCGGAAGCAAATAGTCTGAGTACAGACACTAGAAAGAAAGAAGGCTTCTCGAAGCCTATCTATCTACATAGGGCCCTCCATGGCCAGGATCACCACCTGGGTGGCAAGTTACTCATCGACGTCGAGATCAACATAAAACCCATCGGAGGGGGCGGTGTTGTCGTTTGAAAACAGTAATTAAAGCAAACATGAGTACAAAGGTACTCAACAAGTCTTACAACAAAACCTATTATACATGCTCATTCTCAAGAAGGTGGTGGAGTTATTGCAGCAAGCCAGCTTTGACTCTTGGCTAAGCTATCCTATGAGACACCACTAGTAAAATAGTTTTCGCACACGAGTCCACTAATCACCAACACAATACTCCACCGGGGATCCTCCCTCGTCATCCTACGAGAGGGCCATCCTCGGTACTCACACTTATCTTGAGTCTTTTAGTAGTAACCATTAACTTGTCTATGAACTGTATAGGCAACCAAGTAGTCCTTTACTGTGGACGCGGCTATTCGAATAGATGATGTTAACCCTGCAGGGGTGTACTTCTTCATACACGCTCTCACCACTTACCGTTGTTTACACGACATGTACTCGGCAACCTTCAAGCGGAAGCCCAACGAGGGTGTCGGCCACGGCCTACCTAAACACTCAAGTCTCTAGTCCAAGTTTATCGCCTATCCAGGTTCCATCCGCAGGGAGTCCGGCCGAGGTTTCCACATACGGCCCCAAACGATGTGAACAGGTTTCCCGAGACACCAAACGGGTGACTCGGTACACCGTGCCACGGTGTATCTACCGCATCATAGCCCACCCCTAGGGTCAGCGCTACACACGGCCGCCAACACATAACCTACAAACACCAGAAACTAATTGCATCTCCTGGACAAAGTACTAGGGTGTTTAAGAAGCCGAGAGGTTCCATTGGTTTCGGGCCCAATGTATGGTAGTAGCTGATTCTTAAATCACACATACAGATCTCAGTTCTTAGGGACGGCCTCAATGAAACAACCCACCATGTACTCCAACATGGCCTCTCATCGATACCTTTACCAAATCATGTTCAACACATCCCTCACATTACCGACATAATCATTTCACTCTAGCCCATCACCCAGATGAACCAGACCTGACACAACTCTAAGCATAGCAGGCATAGCAAGGTAGGGAACACAAACATGGCTCAATCAACTCCTACACATGCTAGTGGGTTTCATCTAGTTACTGTGGCAATGACAGGTCATGCAGAGGATAAGGGTTCAACTACCGCAGCACACAGCAGTTTGAAATATTGTTGTCTTAATGCAGTAAGTGAGAGAAGAAGCGAGAACATGGGATTGTATCGATATGATCAATGGGGCTGCTTGCCTGATGGAGTGGTAGTAGGGTACTGCCCTTCAGTTGGATACTCGGAGATATCCTCGGAGGCAGAACCTACCATGAAGGACACACAGAACATAATCAACACATGACAATATGCAACAATATGATGCATGCTATGGCATGGCAAAATGATGTGTCCTACCTAATGCAATGTGAAACAAGTTGAAATGGGTCCATTTGAATCAAAGATTCAAATGAAAGTTAAAGTTCTTATGCATAATAAGTGTATTAGCTTGTTTCACCTAAACAGCAAGGTTAAAATGTTTTGTCATGCATGAAACCATTACAGATGGAAATATTGAATTTTTCTGATCATTTTTCATATATAATTTTCTGGATTTGGAGCTATGGTTGATTTTCTATGATTTTTAGAAGTTTTGGCTATTTTCTGGAATTTCCTATATAAGAATAAATCCAGAAAATAAATAATTGCGTCAGCACTGTGTCACTGTGACGTCAGCGAGTCAAAGGCGCCAGCCCAGGTCAAACCTGACTGGTGGGCCCCATCTGTCAGTGTCTCAGCTAACCAACAGAATTAAGTTAATACTAACTAACTGTCAGTGGGGCCTGGGCCCGCATGTCAGTGACCTAAACTAACTACAATTAGTTAGCACTAATCCTAACCTAATTAACAGGCCGGCCCCACCTGTCATAGGCTCAGGGGGGAGTCAACCTGGGCCCACACGGGTCAAACGTGGTCAACTTGCCGGCGGCTTGACGCCGGCAGCAACGGACGCGGCGGAGGGGCTCGGGTTTGCGTCTCCGGCGACTAAATCGACGGCGGAGAGCAGCTATGTGACGCGGGGAGCGAGCCGCGTCGTTTGGTGGTGGAAGTGGAGCTCTGGGAGGCCGGGAACGACGCCGGCGACGACCTTGGCGGTCGCCGGAGCTCGCGTGAGGATGAACCCGAGGCTACGGGGCACGGCGAGGCACGTGGAGCGGTGCTACGGGCTGCTTGGGCTGCGACGAACGGGATGGCGTGCTCGGAATCGAGCCAGCGTGGTTGTGGCCACGACGGCGACGTGCAGAGGTGGCGGCGCATGCGGGCGAGCTCGGTGTGGTCGCTATGGTGCATAAGAAGGCAAACGGGGAGGATGGGGAGGTGCAGCAGCTCACGGCGGTGACGTAGGAGCAAAAGGCGCGGTCGGGGATGAGCTGATGCGGTGGCGACGGCGAAGGGGATCTGCGACGGTGCTCGCTGAAGTCGAGCTCAAAGAAGACGAAGCAGGGTGCGTGAGCGCTCGGGCCTCGGGCTGCTCGACGAAGAGGACGGTGGCGGAGCTCGTGGACACGGCGGGGCGGCGCGAGGACGACGGTGGACGTGAGAACTACGGGGGCGTGGCTGCGGCAGCGTCGGCCATGGCTTCGGGGGAGCAAGGGAGAGAGCAGGGGGAGGAATGAGGTGTCTAGGGGGTCAGGGCGGCGCCGCAGAGGCGTTTCGAGGCGTCGCATTGGCGTGGGCGACGGCAGGCAGGCAGGGAGGTGGCATGGCGAGCTCGGTGGCGTCGCGGTGTCCCTCCTCTGCCTACTGGTAGAGGTAGGTGATGACTGGCACGGGCCAGATGGGCCGGGCCAGCCAGGTAAGTGGCCTCTGGCCTTTCTGTCTCTCTCTTTTCTGAATTGTTTTCCTTTTCTAATTTTCTGCAACTGTTGAGCTTTATTAAAAATACTAAAACGTTTCCAAAAATCCTGAAAATAATTGTGGGCTCTGTTGGGATTATTCCTAACAGCCTTCACTTAAATCTAGAATTATTTGGGCATTTAAAATATTTTATAGTATTTAAATGCCCAAATTCAAATACTTATGACTTAATTCAAAAAAACCAGAATGTCCTAGAAAAGAGTGCACCATTTTCGCCAGGGGTTTTAGCCCAATCCAGAAATGATGAACATTTTGTGAAGGGCATTTTGGGTTCATTGAAAGTAATTTTAGTAAACCCTAGTTGTTTCCAGGGGGCCTAGGGGTTCTGTCATCCCCATTTCAAATTTCTGTAAAAGTAAACATGATGCAACACTCTGATGCATGAACTAGCTAGGATGTGACAGCCCTTTTGTCTGTGAAATTTCATCTTTCTTTCTAACTATGGTGGATTTCAACGAACTGTTAGCACTTCGTTGATCAATCAGGATCGTGGATTGCCAGAACATTGAAAATCCACCATGCCGTTATCAAGATCAGAAATATGCAAATTCAAGGGAAGCAACAAGAACATCTCTAAAAGATTTCATCTGCTACCTGCACAAATAATTTTCAGTAATAGAACTAATCTACTACAAATTATATTGTGCAACACCCGTACATCTCTATGTATTCTAGATCGCAACCTGCATCTATGCATAGCACGGCTCATGATGCCACCGTAGGGGAACGCGATAGAAACAAAAATTTCCCGACCTACGCACCAGCCCAGGACCACTATGGAGACTACATGCATGGTTTGATCTTTTTCGTTACCGACTCGTAGCGCAGGGGGAAGTAGAGTCGATGACGATCGGTGGTGCAGATCCCCGCGGCTAGGATTTACAACCTCCCAACCGCAAGGATGTATACCCTCATTTTCTCCTCAGACAGCCTTCCGGGAGGCAGTCGAACAGCCCCCCGGACGGTGTCGCGGACAGCCCTTCGGGAGGACCTTCGAAACTCGAACGGTCACTCAGACAGCCCTTCGAGAGGACCTTCAAAACTCAGATGATCACTCGAACATCCCTTCGGGAGGCACTCACGAACTAAGACCGAAACTACGATCTCTCTACAGAGTTTCACACATACGGTGTCATCTATCCGGCAGGGCTTCACTGTCCAGAACTAGTTCCTGCCGGACCCAGACAGCCTTACGGCTCTACGAAACTCTTTTCATGGGAGGGAGAGAAGAAGCCAGATAATGCATGGCATGTGTATGAGAACAAGGGATGATGATAATGTCAGCCCCTTCTCCTCCTTCTATAGGCCAAGGCAAGGGGTGGGGTGGTGGAGGAAATACCAAAACACCCATGCTACATGTCCCACATGAAGGGTGAAATAGTAACTCAAGTGGGGCAGCAAGGGGACACCATGGAGGCACCCCCTTGGCCAGCCACAACCTTCCCCCCTCCCATGGGGGGGGGGGCAACAAGCCACCAACATGTCTCCTAGAAACATGGGTGCTCCCTAGACAAAAAGCCACCAAACATGTAACCCCCGATTCGTGGGATCTTGTCCCCTTGTGCTGAGACAAGATGTTTTCCGCGAAACATTTTTCTGAAAAATTCCGGAAGGTCCCAGAACATTTCCGCACCCTCTAAAACTCTTCTGGGCATGATCCGAAACATTTCCGGTGTGGTGATTTTTATCAGCAAAAAGCAACAACGGCAGTTACGGCAGCTCCGAAACATTTTCGGTTTTTCTCTACGAAAATTGCCAAAAGTTTCCAGACCAATTCTGGGGCCCTCTAAGAATTTCAAGGTGAGTGCCAAAACCATTTTGACCTAATAATATATTCTGAAACAACTTTTCGGTTTTACCGAAACTCTTTCGGTGTTCTCTCTCTGGAACTCTTCCGTTGTCTCTGAAACTTTTCCGGTGACTTTCTCTTAGACTCCCTGTCTAGTATTCAGCAGATAGATGACCCTTAAGCGTGTGACCCTATAGGTTCGGTGAATTATAGACATGACCTGGAACCCCTTCCGATCAATGATCAACATCGGAGTCGTGGACACCCATATTGACCCATATACCCACATGAATGAATATTCGAGTGAACCTCCAGTTGCTGTGTGCTATTCCTGTTGCTTCGGGATATGTTACAAATACCCGAGGTGAGATTTACTTTCATCCCCGTGGATCAACGACTTGTCCACTATGCTAGTTACCTCGTTACCAGTTTTGTTCTCTTTTCTCGTTTCCATGTTGCGGCATCCCTATGATCAAATCACACTGTGTCTGGCCAGACGATGATGGATACCGTAACACCGAGAGGGCCCGAGAATATCTCTCCATCATCGGAGGAGCAAATCCCAATCTTGAGCTATCAAGTTACTTGACACACTTTTCCATGAACCCGTAAGCCGCCGTAATAGCCACCCATTTACGGATGACGTTTAACAAACCCCAAAGTTCATGAAGCAAGTATGAAGAAACTCGATACTCTCATGGTCTAAGAAATTATGCAAACGCTAACCATCTCTGTGTTATGTACCATTAACTTGTGATGAACGAATCTCATAGCATAACATCAATCCGGGTCGATTCAACACAAATGTTCTCTTAACATTGTGCCCTCAAGGTTCCTGGCATAGACATGCCCATGATCAGGAAAACAGAACCATCATGCAACACTTGAGCTAGTCTTAGAGGCCAGACTAGGAATACATTTTACCATTTATTATTCCACACGTGCATATGAGTCTTCCTCCGATCCTCATGGTTATTGCAGACTCGAGAACCATAGCAGTTATAGCATGGAACATAAACATAATTATGAACCGGGAGATAATCAATAACATTTATTATTGCCTCTAGGGCATATCTCCTACAAGCATCGGCCATGGATGCGGCGGAGCAGTGGTACGTCGATTGACAGGAGAAAGGCTTCAGCGCACCCCTACCTGGCACGCCAAATGTCGGATTGCGGGTTCCGGCTAACCCTTGAGGTTCGAACTCTGGGGTGCACACGAAGAACACTCTCTCCCTAGCTCGCTTGCTCAACGATCTCACGGCCTAGCTCGTCGAACCCAAGGAATGAGAGACACAAGGGTTTATACTAGTTCGGGCCACCTTGCGGTGTCATACCCTACTCCGGTGTGGTGTTGGTGGATTGCCTCACAGGCTAAAGATGAACTAGTACAAGGGGTGAACAGCCTCAGGAGGAGAGGCGTTCTTGAGCTCCGCGAGCTGGTGAATGTGATGATGGAATGGATCCAATCCAAGATGATTCGATCCCTCCCTATGGTGGTGGCTAGTCCTATTTATGGAGACCCTATTGCTCTTCCCAAATGTTAGGTGGGAAGGGGTCCCAGAATGGCCAAGTTTGAAGGGAGACAACTAGTACAAGCTGTCCTGACAAAAGGTGGTCTTCGCCTGCCAAAGGCTCGGGTGGTGATGCCGCTGTGGGCTCCGTGGTGACCTCCGTGCTGCCGTCCTGCTGGTCTTGGTCTTGTTGCACCGATATGGAAACCTTTGCCTGATGCCTCAGGACTCCTCACATGCGCCTGCCTCTTTAGCATGAAAGAGGAAACTGGTACACTGCGCCCGCTGGCGCTGCTACCTCTTGAGCACTTCATTGGTTTTCCCTTGAAGAGGAAGGGTGATGCAGCAAAGTAGCGTAAGTCTTTCCCTTAGTTTTTGAGAACCAAGGTATCAATCTAGTAGGAGACTACACGCAAGTCCCTCGTACCTACACAAACAAATAAGAACCTCACAACCAACGCGATAAAGGGGTTGTCAATCCCTTCACGGTCACTTACGAGAGTGAGATCTGATAGAGATAATAAGATAAATATTTTTGGTATTTTTATGATATAGATTGAAAGTAAAGATTGCAAAATAAAGTAGATTGGAAACTTATATGATAAAAGATAGACCCGGGAGCCATAGGTTTCACTAGTGGCTTCTCTCAAGATAGCATAAGTATTACGGTGGGTGAACAAATTACTGTCGAGCAATTGATAGAAAAGTGCATAATTATGAGAATATGTAGGCATGATCATGTATATAGGCATCACGTCTGGGACAAGTAGACCAAAATGATTCTGCATCTACTACTATTACTCCACACATCGACCGCTACCCAGTGTGCATCTAGAGTATTAAGTTCATAAGAACAGAGTAACACATAGGCAAGATGACATGATGTAGAGGGATAAACTCAAGCAATATGATATAAACCCCATCTTTTTATCCTCGATGGCAACAATACAATACGTGCCTTGCTGCCTCTACTGTCACTGGGAAAGGACACCGCAAGATTAAACCCAAAGCTAAGCACTTCTCCCGTTGCAAGAAAGATCAATCTAGTAGGCCAAACGAAATTGATAATTCAAAGAGACTTGCAAAGATAACCAATCATACATAAAAGATTTCAGAGAAGAATCAAATATTGTTTATAGATAATCTTGATCATAAACCCACAATTCAGCAGATCTCGACAAATGCACCGCAAAAAGAATTACATCGAATAAATCTCCAAGAAGAGAGAGGAGAACTTTGTATTGAGATCCAAAGAGAGAGAAGAAGCCATCTAGCTAATAAGTATGGACCCGAAGTTCTGTGGTAAACTACTCACACATCATTGGAGAGGCTATGGTGTTGATGTAGAAGCCCTCCGTGATCGATTCCCCCTCCGGCGAAGCTCCGGAAAAGGCCCCAAGATGGGATCTCTTGGGTACAGGAGGTTGCGGCGGTGGAAATAGGGTTTCGTAGTGCTCCTGGATGTTTTCAGCGTATATGGATATATATATATAGGAGGAAGAAGTAGGTCGATGGAGCTGCGAGGGGCCCACGAGGGTAGGGGGCACGCCCAGGGGGGCAGGCGTGCCTCCCTGCCTCGTGGCCACCTTGTTTCTTTTTGATGTCTACTCCAAGTCCCCTGGATCACGTTTGTTCCAAAAATAACTCTCCCGAAGGTTTCATTCCGTTTGGATTCCGTTTGATATTCCTTTTCTACGAAACACTGAAATAGGCAAAAAAACAGCAATTTGCACTGGGCCTTGAGTTAGTAGGTTAGTACCAAAAATAACATAAAAGTGTATAATAAATCCCATTAAACATCCAAAACTGATAATATAATAGCATGGAACAATCAAAAATTATAGATACGTTGGATACGTATCAAGCATCCCCAAGCTTAATTCCTGCTCGTCCTCGAGTAGGTAATTGATAAAAACAGAATTTTTGATTTGGAATGCTACCTAGCATAAAGATTCAAGACAAAAGTTTAATATTGACATAAAAATATTAATACTTCAAGCATACTAAGTAAGCAATCATGTCTTCTCAAAATAATATGGCAAAAGAAAGTTCATCCCTACAAAATCATATAGTTTGGTCATGCTCCATTTTTGTCACACAAGAATGCTCTCATCATGCACAACCCCGATGACAAGCCAAGCAATTGTTTCATACTTTAGTAATCTCAAACTTTTTTCAACTTTCATGCAATACATGAGCGTGAGACATGGATATAGCTATATGGGTGGAATAGAATATGATGATGGGGGTTATGTGGAGAAGACAAAAAAAGGAGAAAGTCTCACATCGACATGGCTAATTAATGGGCTAGGGAGATGCCCATCAATTGATGTCAATGCAAGGAGTAGGGATTGCCATGCAACGGATGCACTAGAGCTATAAATGTATGAAAGCTCAACAAAACAAACTAAGTGGGTGTGCATCCAACTTGCTTGCTCATGAAGACCTAGGTAATTTGAGGAAGCCCATTGTTGGAATATACAAGCCAAGTTCTATAATGAAAAATTCCTAGTAGTATATGAAAGTGGCAAAACAAGAGACTCTCTATTATAAAGATCATTGTGCTACTTTGAAGCACAAGTGTGGGGAAAAAGGATAGTAGCATTGTCCCTTTTTATTTTTATTTTATTTCTTTTTCTTTTTTGGGCCTTTCCTTTTTTGGCCTTTCTCTTTTTTATTTGGGACAATGCTCTATTAATGATGATCATCACACTTCTATTTATTTACAACTCAATGATTACAACTCGATACTAGAACAAAATATGACTCTATATGAATGCCTCCAGCGGTGTACCGGGAAGGGCAGTGAATCAAGAGTGACATGTATGATAAATTATGCATGGTGGCTTTGCCACAAATACGATGTCAACTACATGATCATGCAAGGCAATATGACAATGATGAAGCATGTCATAAATGAAACGGCGGAAAGTTGCATGACAATATATCTCGGAATGGCTATGGAAATGCCATAATAGGTAGGTATGGTGGCTGTTTTGAGGAAGATATAAGGAGGTTTATGTGTGATAGAGCGTATCATATCATGAGGTTTGGATGCACCGGCGAAGTTGGCACCAACTCTCAAGGTGAGAAAGGGCAATGCACGGTACCGAAGAGGCTAGCAATGATGGAAGGTTGAGAGTGCGTATAATCCATGGACTCAACATTAGTCATAAAGAACTCACATACTGATTGCAAAAATCTACAAGTCATCAAAAACCAAGCATTACGCGCATGCTCCTAGGGGGATAGATTGGTAGGAAAAGACCATCGCTCGTCCCCGACCACCACTCATAAGGAAGACAAATCAAAGGACACCTCATGTTTCAAATTTGTTACAGAACGGTTACCATATGTGCATGCTACGGGACTTGCAAACTTCAACACAAGTATTTTTCAAATTCACAACTACTCAACTAGCACAACTCTAATATCACCATCTTTATATCTCAGAACAATTATCAAGTATCAAACTTCTCATAGTATTCAATGCACTTTTTATGATAGTTTTTATTATACCCATCCTGGATGCCTATCATATTAGGACCAATTTTATAGCCAAAGTAAATTACCCTTCTGTTCTAAAGTAATCTCAAAATAATATAAGTGAAGCATGAGAGATCAATAATTTCTATAAAATAAAACCACCACCGTGCTCTAAAAGATATAAGTGAAGCACTAGAGCAAAATTATCTAGCTCAAAAGATATAAGTGAAGCACTAGAGCAAAATTATCTAGCTCAAAAGATATAAGCGAAGCACATAGAGTATTCTAATAAATTCCAATTCATGTGTGTCTCTCCCAAAAGGTGTGTACAGCAAGGATGATTGTGTTAAACTAAAAGGCAAAGACTCAAATCATACAAGGCGCTCCAAGGAAAACACATATCATGTGGTGAACAAAAATATAGCCTCAAGTGAAGTTACCGATGGACGAAGACGAAAGAGGGGATGCCTTCCGGGGCATCCCCAAGCTTAGGCTTTTGGTTGTCCTTGAATTTAGCTTGGGGTGCCTTGGGAATCCCCAAGCTTAGGCTCTTTCCACTCCTTATTCCATAATCCATCAAATCTTTACCCAAAGCTTGAAAACTTCACAACACAAAACTCAACAGAAAATCTCATGAGCTCTGTTAGTATAAGAAAACAAACCACCACTTAAGGTAGTGTAATTAACTCATTATTTATTTATATTGGTGTTAAACCTACTGTATTGAAACTTCTCTATGGTTCATATACTCCGATACTAGCCATAGATTCATCAAAATAAGCAAACAACACACGAAAAACAAAATCTGTCAAAAATAGAATAGTCTGTAGTAGTCTGTAGGTTTCAAATACTTCTGTAACCCCAAAAATTCTGAAACAAATTGGTGGACGTGAGGAATTTGTCTATTAATCATCTGCAAAAATAATCAACCTAATCGCACTCTCCAGTAAAAAAATGGCAGCAAATCTCGTGAGCGCTAAAGTTTCTGTTTTTTTACAGCAAGATCGCTAAAACATCCCCCAAGTCTTCCCAAAGGTTCAACTTGGAACAAACACTAATTAAAAGCATAAAACCACATCTAAATAGAGACTAGATGAATTATTTATTAATAAATAGAACCAAAAAGCAAGAAAGAAAAATAAGATTAGGTTGCCTCCCAACAAGCGCTATCGTTTAATGCCCCTAGCTAGGCATAAAAGCAAGAATAGATATAGGTATTATCATCTTTTGTATGCAATTCATAGGTGGCTCTCATAATAGATTCATAAGGTAATTTTATTTTATTTCTAGGAAAGTGTTCCATGCCTTTCCTTAACGGAAATTGGAATCTAATATTCCCTTCTTTCATATCAATAATTGCACCAATCGTTCTAAGGAAAGGTCTACCAAGAATAATGGGACGTGTAGGATTGCAATCAATGTCAAGAACAATGAAATCTACGGGCACATAATTCCTATTTGCAAAAATAAGAACATAATTAATCCTTCCCATAGGTTTCTTAATAGTGTAATCCGCAAAATACAAGTTTAAAGAACAATCATCAAATTCACGGAAACCTGATACATCACACAAAGTTTCTGGAATCGTGGAAACGCTAGCACCCAAATCACATAAAGCATAACATTCATGATCTTTAATTTTAATTTTAATAGTAGGTTCCCACTCATCTTGAAGTTTTATAGGGATAGAAACTTCTAATTCAAGCTTTTCTTCATAAGATTGCATTAAAGCATCAATGATATGTTTGGTAAAAGATTTATTTTGACTATAAGCATGCGGAGAATTTAGCACGGATTGCAACAAGGAAATACAATCTATTAAAGAGCAATTATCATAATTAAATTCCTTGAAATCCAAAATAGTGGGCTCATTGCTATGTAAAGTTTTGACCTCTTCAATCCCACTTTTACCAATTTTTGCATCAAGATCTAAAAACTCTGAATCATTGGGACGCCTTTTAACTAAAGTTGACTCATCTCCAGTCCCATCATTATCAAGATTCATATTGCAAAACAAAGATTTAATAGGAGACACATCGATCACTTTTAGATCTTCATCCTTATTATCATTAAATTCTTCCGGTTTGGCGGCCATCTTATTAACTAAGGTGGCCTGCTTATCCAAAATTTGGGCTATTAAGTTTTCAAGATGAACGAACTAAGATTTCAGACCATAAAATTCCTTAGACATATCATCGAGCTCTTTATTCATGTACCCCATAAATTGTTTTTGTGCTTTAATCTCGTTTCTGAAGAAATTATTATGCTCAAACTGCAAGGACATAAAACTTCTAACGTTGTTCTCAATTTCCTCCAACCTTCTAAGGTGAGGATCACTTTTTGGTAAAGCCATCATGGCAAACAATCCAACACACAAGCACACAAGAGGCGAGCGGAAAAGGGATGAATGGAAAAGAGGCGAGCGGAAAAAGAGGGCGAATAAAATGGCAAGGGTTAAGTGGGGGAGAGGAAAACGAGAGGCAAATGGCAAATAATGTAATGCGAGGGATAAGAGTTTGTGATGGGTACTTGGTATGTCTTGACTTGTGAGTAGATCTCCTTGGGAACGGCGCCAGAAATCCTTCTTGCTACCTCTTGAGCATTGTGTTGGTTTTCCCTTGAAGAGGAAAGGGTGATGCAGCAAAGTAGCATAAGTATTTCCCTCAGTTTTTGAGAACCAAGGTATCAATCCAGTAGGAGACTACACGCAAGTCCCTTGTACCTACACAAACAAATAAGAACCTCACAACCAACGCGATAAAGGGGTTGTCAATCCCTTCAAGGTCACTTACGAGAGTGAGATCTGATAGAGATAATAAGATAAATATTTTTGGTATTTTTATGATATAGATTGAAAGTAAAGATTGCAAAATAAAATAGATTGGAAACTTATATGATAAAAGATAGACTCGGGGGCCATAGGTTTCACTAGTGGCTTCTCTCAAGATAGCATAAGTATTACGGTGGGTGAACAAATTATTATCGAGCAATTGATAGAAAAGTGCATAATTATGAGAATATCTTGGCATCATCATGTATATAGGCATCACGTCCGCGACAAGTAGACCGAAACGATTTTGCATCTACTACTATTACTCCACACATCGACCGCTATCCAGCATGCATCTAGAGTATTAAGTTCATAAGAACAGAGTAACGCATTAGACAAGATGACATGATGTAGAGGGATAAACTCAAGCAATATGATATAAACCCCATATTTTTGTCCTCGATGGCAACAATACAATACGTGCCTTGCTGCCCTTGTTTTCACTGGGAAAGGACACTGCAAAATTGAACCCAAAGCTAAGCACTTCTCCCATTGCAAGAAAGATCAATCTAGTAGGCCAAACCAAACTGATAATTTGAAGAGACTTGCAAAGATAACCAATCATACATAAAAGATTTAAGAGAAGAATCAAATATTGGTCATAGATAATCTTGATCATAAACCCACAATTCATCGGATCTCGACAAACACACCGCAAAAAGAATTACATCAAATAGATCTCCAAGAAGATCGAGGAGAACTTTGTATTGACATCCAAAGAGAGAGAAGAAGCCATATAGCTAATTACTATGGACCCGAAGGTCTGTGGTAAACTACTCACACATCACCGGAGAGGCTATGGTGTTGATGTAGAAGCCCTCCGTGATCGATTCCCCCTCCAGCGGAGCTCCAGAAAAGGCCCCAAGATGGGATCTCTTGGGTACAGAAGGTTGCGGCGGTGGAAATAGGGTTTCGTGGTGCTCCTGGATGTTTTCGAGGTATATGGATATACATAGGAGGAAGAAGTAGGTTGGTGGAGCTGCGAGGGGCTCACGAGGGTGGGGGCGCCCAGGGGGCAGGCGCGCCTCCCTGCCTCGTGGCCACCTCGTTTCTTTCTTAACGTCTACTCCAAGTCCCCTGGATCATGTTTGTTCCAAAAATAACTCTCCCAAAGGTTTCATTCCGTTTGGATTCCGTTTGATATTCCTTTTCTGTGAAACACTGAAATAGGCAAAAAACAGGAATTTGCATTGGTCCTTGGGTTAGTAGGTTAGTCCCAAAAATAATATAAAAGTAAGCCCATTAAACATCCAAAACAAATAATATAGTAGCATGGAACAATCAAAAATTATAGATACGTTGGAGACGTATCAGGCGCCCGCCTAGCCTTGGTCGTCATGGCTCACGTCACGTGAACCTCACGAGGTGCCCCTTGCATAGAGATCTCCGCTCCTCGGGAGCCAGCCTAGTGAGGCTGCTCCCAGGGAGGTCTTGGTGTCATCTGCCTCGCAAGGCTTGGCTCCTCGTGAGGGTCTTGAGTGGTTGCTGCTGAAGATGGGTCGTACCAGGCCGTTGGTGGAGCCACGCACAGGCCCGCAGGCAGGCAAGTCTGGGCACCCCCGGTCCCAGAACACTAACACAATTTGCCTATTTAAACTCTAGGAGGTCCTCCTCCACCTAAAGGTGATCCTGTGTTTGAATTAAAACATTGGCATGACACTTTGAAGTATTCTTATCTTGATGAGAAAAAGATATATCCTGTTACAATGCTAATCTTTCAAAACATGAAGAAGAAAGATTATTAAAAATTCTGAAGAAGCATCGTGTTGCTATTGGATATACTCTTGATGATCTTAAGGGCATTAGTCCCACTCTATGTCAGCACAAGATTAATATGGATCCAGATGCTAAACCCTTTGTTGATCACCAACGACGTCTGAATCCCAAAATGAAGGAAGTAGTAAGAACTGAAATACTAAAGCTTCCGGAAGCAGGTATAATCTATCCCATAGCTGATAGTAGATGGCTAAGTCATTTATTATGTCCCTAAGAAGGGAGGTATTACCGTTGTTCCTAATGATAAAATTGAACTCATTCCACAAAGAATTATTACTAGCTATAGAATTGTAATTGATTTTAGAAAATTAAATAAAGCTACTAGAAAATATGTTTACCCTCTACCTTGTATTGATCAAATGCTAGAAATATTTTCTAAGCACACACACTTTTGTTTTCTTGATGGATATTCTGGTTTTTCTCAAATACCTGTCTCACAACCTGATCAAGAGAAAACCACCTTTACTTGTCCTTTTGGAACTTATCCTTATAGACATGTGCCTTTTGGTTTATGCAATGCAACTTCTACCTTTCAAACATGTATGACTGCTATATTCTCTGATTTTTGTTAAAAGATTGTTGAGGTTTTCATGGATGATTTTTCCATTTACGAAACTTTGTTTGATGATTGCTTAAGCAACCTTGATCGAGTTTTGCAGAGATGTGAACAAACTAATCTTGTCTTGAATTAGGAGAAGTGCCACTTTATGGTTAATGAAGGTATTGTCTTGGGGCATAAAATTTCAGAACGAGGTATTGAGGTTGATAAAGCTAAAGTTGATGTAATTGAGAAAATGCCATATCCTAAAGATATTAAAGGTATCCGTAGTTTCCTTGGTCATGCTGGTTTCTACATGAGGTTTATTAAAGACTTATCTAAAATTTCTAGGCCTCTTACAAATCTTTTACAAAAGGATGTTCCATTTTTTTGATGATGATTATGTAGAAGCCTTTGAAACACTTAAGAAAGCCTTAACTTCTGCACCTATAGTTCAACCACCTGATTGGAACTTGCCTTTTGAAATTATGTGTGATGCTAGTGATTATGCTGTTGGTGCTGTTCTAGGACAAAGAGTTGATAAGAAATTAAATGTAATCCATTATGCTAGCAAAACTCTACAGAGTGCCCAAAGAAATTATGCTACTATTGAAAAAGATTTTTTAGCAGTTGTGTTTGCTTGTGATAAATTCAGATCTTACATTGTTGATTCCAAAGTGATTGTTCACACTGATCATGCTGCTATAAAATATCTTATGGACAAGAAAGATGCTAAACCTAGACTCATTAGGTGGATTCTCTTATTACAAGAATTTGATTTACATATCACTGATAGAAAAGGAGTTGAGAACCCTGTAGCTGATAACTTTTCTAGGTTAGAAAATATTATTGATGACCCACAACCTATTAATAATAGCTTTCCTGATGAACAACTAGCTGCAATAAATGTTTCTCATAACACTCCTTGGTATGTGACTATGCTAATTATGTTGTTGCTAAATTTATACCACCTAGTTTCACATACCAACAAAAGAAAAAAATTCCTCTATGATTTAAGACATTACTTTTGGGATGACCCAAATATTTATAAAGGAGTAGATGGTATTATTAGACGTTGTGTACCTAAGCATTAACAGGAACAAATCCTATGGAAATATCACTCCGAAGCTTATGTAGGACATCATGCGGGAGATAGAACTGCTCACAAGGTATTGTAATATGGTTTTATTGGTCTACTCTCTTCAAGGATGCATGTAAGCTTATTTTATCTTGTGATGAATGTTAAAGGATAGGTAATATTGGTAAGGGTCAAGAAATGCCTATGAATTATTCACTTGGTGTTGAACCATTTGATATTTGGTTTTTTTGACTATATATGGGACCTTTTCCTTCCTCTAATGGGTATACACATGGTTGATATTGATTATGTTACTAAGTGGGTAGAAGCTATTCCAACTAGTAGTGTTGATCATAACACTTCCATTAATATGCTTAAAGAAGTTATTTTTCCAAGGTTTGGAGTCCCTAGATATCTAATGACTGATGGTGGTTCACACTTTATTCATGGTGCTTTCTGTAAAATGCTTGCTAAATACGATGTTAACCATAGAATTGCTTCACCCTATCATCCTCAATCTAGTGGCCAAGTTGAACTTAGCAATAGAGAAATAAAATTAATACTACAAAAAATTGTCAATAGGTCCCGAAAGAATTGGTCTAAGAAACTAGATGATGCACTTTGGGCCTATAGAACCACTTATAAAAATCCTATGGGTATGTCTCCTTATAAGATAGTTTATGGAAAAGCTTGTTATTTGCCTCTTGAGTTAAAACATAAAGCATTTTGGGCAATTAAAGAACTCAATTATGATTTCAAACTTGCTGGTAAAAAGAGCTTATTTGATATTAGCTCACTAGATAAATGGAGAACCCAAGCTTATGAAAATGCCAAACTATTCAAAGAAAAAGATAAAAGGTGGCATGACAAAAGAATCCAAAAGCGGGGATTCAAAGTTGGTGAACATGTTCTCTTTTACAACTCTCATTTTAGATTCTTCGCAGGAAAACTTCTCTCCAAATGGGAAGGACCATATGTTATCAAAGAGGTTTATCGTTCTGGAGCCATTAAGATCAATAATGTCGAAGGCACTAATCCAAAGATGGTTAATGGGCAAAGAATTAAACACTATATCTCAGGTACGCCTATTAATGTTGAAAGCAATATTACCCAAACCATGACACAGGAGGAACACATAAAAGAAACCTTCTAGAACACTCTAGAATCCTGAAAAAGTGGAGGTATGTGATACGGTAAGTAAACGGACTCCGAAAAATCCGCAAAAATATTTTCTATCAGTTTTGGAATATTAAAAAAATTAGGAAAATAAGAAATAACCAGGATGGCAACCAAGGAGGGCACGAAACACCACGGCGCGCCTACCCCTCCTAGCACCTAGGTGGGTTGTGCTGACCTAGGGAACCTTCCCGACTTTGTTTTCCTCCCGTTAGCTTGTTTCCCAATACAAAAAATCTTTATATACCCCCTAGACGTATTGACCACCGCATCACAGAGAAATCTTCTGTTCTTGTTTCATGTTGTTTTCTGTCAGATCCATCGATCCATGCATCATGTCTTCTTCGTCCTCCAACAACATAGAAGAAGATGCTTGGTTGATGAAGATGGAACTGAAAAGAGAGGGGCCAAGAGAAGCAATCAAGAAGGACCATGGCAAGGAAGCTACAAGAGATCAAGCTCAAGTAGTAGAGGAGACCATGCCAGCAGAAGAAGAAGATATCCTTCAACCATATTACAATCATCTCACCCCTACTGAAATTGAAACCTTTAGAGCTTTTGAAATAGCTCGTGTTCAAAATAAATATCTCGCTCACGAAAATATTCTATTAAAAGAGCAAACCATTGCCCTTCGGAGCATTATTCATAGATTGGAGTATCTCTTGAGCCTGAAGTGTGATACTACACCACCACCACTATCATCATCTTCACCACCAAAGGAGACTTTAGTACATGGTATGGGTGAGGGAGTCCTGGATAAGGGGGTCCTCGGGCGTCCGGGCTATGTGATATGGGCCGGACTAATGGGCCATGAAGATACAAGTTAGAAGGCTTCCCCCCGTGTCCCGATGAGACTCCCTGTTGCGTGGACAACAAGCTTGGCGGCCAGACGTGTAGTTTCCTTTCTCTATAAACTAACTCTGTAGAACCCTATCCCGTTCGGTGTCTATATAAACTGGAGGGTTTAGTCCGTAGAGGCAATCATAATCATACAGGCTAGACGTCTAGGGTTTAGCCATTATGATCTCGAGGTAGATCTACTCTTGTAACCCCTATACTCATCAAAGTCAATCAAGCAGGAAGTAGGGTATTACCTCCATCAAGAGGGCCTGGACCTGGGTTAACATCGTGTCCCCTGACTCCTATTACCTTCTAGTCGGGTTACACCGCGGGGTATATCCCCGACAGGTGGGATACGGAGGAAGGCCTCGCACACGAAAATAAATGCCGAGATAATGAGGAAGGTGTTCAGGGCCAGATCGTGGAAATCCAGCCCGTAGTAGAACATGAGTCCGTGGACGAATGGGTGGAGAGGAAACCCCAACCCACGGACGAAGTGGGGGATGAACACGACCCTCTCATGGGGCTCTGGGGTGGGGACAATCTGTCCCTTGGCCGGAAGCCGGTGGGCGATTTGCTTGGCTAGGTACCCGGCCTCCCGGAGCCTGGTGATGTCCTTCTCCTTAACGAAGGAAACCATCCACTTGCCTTGTGCTCCAAATCCGGACATGGCTGGAGTGCTTTTTGGAGGCGGAAAGGATGGAAGCTTGGGCGCTGGAGCTCGAGAATGGATGGGCAGAGAGGAAGAGGGTGTGGGTGAAAGAGGTGAATCCTTATCCCTTTATAAAGGCAGTGAATATCAAGCGCCTCCACACTCACCTTAAAACTCGCCTATTCCCCAAGGGTCGTGCAGGCGGCGCGGTTGGATTACCCACGCCCGTATTGATGAGAGTCCCACAATTAGGGGACACGATCTTTGCTTTGACAAGACGTGCCAATAAAATCGCATCTTGAAACATGGAGCGGGAGGCAAAAAATAGTTTGAAATAATGACCGGGCTATGACATGATGTCATGCTACAAAAGTTTTCAGTGGATTGGACTCATAAAATATTATACTCTCTGCGGATATATGTGGTGTTTGTTTTACAGAGCCGGACATGTTCTCTGTGTTCGAGAGCTGTTTTGGAGTATTCGGAGGAGGAACCCATCTTGCAATGCCAAAGACAATCTGTGCGCCGGACACCTCATCATTAAAGCCTGGTTCAGGGGCTACTAAGGGAGTCCTGGATTAAGGGGTCCTCGGGCGTCCGGCCTGTGTGACATGGGCCGGACTAATGGGCTATGAAGATACAAGACAGAAGACTCTCTCCCGTGTTTGGATGGGACTCTCCTTAGCGTGGATCGTAAGCCTAGCGTTCAGATATGAAGATTCCTTTCTCTGTAACCAACTTTGTACAACCCTAATCCCCTCCGGTATCAATATAAACCGGAGGGTTTAGTCCATAGAGGTAATCATAATCATGTAGGCTAGACTTCTAGGGTTTAGCCATTATGATCTCGTGGTAGATCAACTCTTGTAATCCTCATATTCATAAATATCAATCAAGCAGGACGTAGGGTATTACCTCCATCAAGAGGGCCCAAACCTGGGTAAAACTTTGTGTCCCCTGTCTCCTGTTACCATCAACCTTAGACACACAGTTCAGGACCCACTACCCGAGATCCGCCGGTTTTGACATCGACAATCGCCGCATTTTCTTCTTGATCCGATCTCATGGTGCTGCCGGCGCTCGGTCCCAAGCCGACATGGCGCGGCTCCATCCACGGCGGCATCGCCGGATACTTCCTCCACGGTGTCGCTCCCTCGGCGGCGACGTCCACATCACTAGGAGCTGCTGCTGCTTTGGCTCTCGCTCGCGCTGTTGCTCTACTCTTGCTCTCGGTCCCCTGCCTGGTCTGCTCTTGCTCTTGCTTGCACTACTGCTCTCGCTCTTGCTCTTGCTTGCACTGCTGCTCTACTCTTGCACGCGATGCTGCTTCACGAGCAGTAGATCTTGCTCTCCCTCGAGCCCCTGCAGTTGTTACCCGAGATGCTGTTACACGACCAGCTGCCCCGGCTCTCGCACGCGCTGCTGCTCTGGGCACTGCTGCTACTACTTTTCTACTACTAGTGTGTTCCGTTTCAACAACAAAATTCAGTTGAAAAGTTAAATTCAGTTCCGACAGTTAAATTCAGTTTTAATAGTTAAGTTCAGAGATGAGCGGCTAATTTATTTTACATCTAGCACTCTGTTGTTATGTATTTTACGTCATTGATTGGAGATGCTATTAGAATTCCACTCATGTTAACATTGTCTCTCTTGTCCTGCTTCAGTCCTCGCCATCATGCAACTCACTAGAGCTGCTCCAACGATGGAACCCTCCATCACAACGGAGCAGTACCCCGGGCTCCATCTGCAGACGCCTAAGATCTTCTTCCCCTCCTCCGACAGCCAAATCAGCCGAAGCATCCTCACCGACCAACCCAATCACGCTGAGATCGACATGGCTTCGCCAAAGAGGTTGTACACTTGTTGCATCTCTTCTTTACTCTACATGTTATATATATATACACATATATATACATATATATATATATATATATAGTCCACTAAGCACACGTAGTAACGTGAAATATGATCAGTTTCTCCTACTATATGACAAGCAGTGAGGTACTATGCAGCTTAGCTATCTGTGATGGACTCTCTTGAACGCCATCATTATTTATCTCTGCGTGTTTGAGCTGTGCATTTGTAGATGGACCTGGGAGTTGAGCTAGTAGGGCAGTGGCCTGGGTCCAAAGTAGTAGAAGTAGCACAAAAACATTTTTTGTGTGTAGGATTTTCCCTGCTCAAGCCTGCTTACTAGAATCGCCAATGCTTGAAAGGAAAAGTGAAGGAAAAACATAGAAATTGGAAAGTTTCCTATGGTACTACTATTCATGCATTTGGTTCAGAGGAATGGAGCAAATGAAAACTGTAGGATTTGTTCCTTTAGTGTCTCCTTGAAAGAAAAACCATAAGAATTTTAATACCCACCTATCCTCCTTTTTAAACTCCTATTCATGAAGCACAAGACTAAGAGATAGTAGCATAATAGCATTATAACTGTACATTTTCTTGTGGTTTGACTTAATCTCACCATGCTTCTTTGCATCTCGTAATCTTCCAATTCTTGTGAACCAAACACCAAGATTGGCAGAAATCCTGTGTTTTTAAATTCTCTGTTTTGCACGTGCATTCCTATCCTATTCCTGTGTATTTCCTATCCCTGCATTGTTTGAATCCTCAAATTCAAACAAGCCCTTACACAATTACTTCTGTTACAGATATGTGTCAAAGAAAAACTTGTGTGGTTTGTCACGCTCCTGTTGTGCTGTGTTCCACCCCAGCTGATCTGCTCCAACGACGGAACGGTTCACCACAGCAGGGATCCGCCCTCTAGACTAGCTTTCGCTGTCTCAGATCTTCTTCCCTGCGGCCGGCAGCCACGACAACTGCATTACCATCTTCAACCGAGCAGATGACCTTGAGGACTACACGGGTCCGCAAGAGAGGTCACACTCTTTCATGTCTGCTTAAGCTATGTATATCAATTAATATGATGACATGCTACTTTATCGTCCTACTCACCTATTAGGCTCCGAGTCAGGTCCAAACTAATGCTCAAACTTGAGTTTTTAAATGGTTGTGGGGTACATATTGGGGCAGCAATCAATACTATATGTCTACTATCTGGTTAATCACGGGTGTCTACTATGAGTTTCATGTTGGGTTGAAACAAACATTAAAGGAGCCATTATCTGTATTTTTTAACTAAAGCTATTATCTGCCTGCTATCATTGGTTTTGGGTCTATCCACAGTTTACTACCATCACTCTAGATTTGTGCATGAGTTCCTTACATAATCTCACTATGTTTTATTCCTATGCATGTCAGTTATTGTACACAATGGAACTGAACATGTAGAGCAAAAGAGACGAGCCTTGCGTGGCAATAAAATTTCATGTAGACATCGCTCTATGGTGGGCGCAAAGGCAGCCCCCCTCCACCCATTTCGAATTGTAATCAAGAGGAAGATAACAGTTCTGAGGGGTCTTCAAAAGGAGAAGACCACTCCTATTTACCCCCCGAGGTCTTCTCTCTAACTTGGCATGCTGATGTTGGTAATATCATGCATATGATGCCTTGCATTGCTTAGTTTATACATCAAATATGTCATCTGCTTAGTTTAGACATGCTTTGTGTGAATGCCATCTGTTTAGTTTCTTTATCATATATGTGAATCATGCCATCATTTTTTATTACGTATTAAAGTTGTCAACAATTTCAGTACATTGAATTACTCTTCTTGTGCATCAGTCATTCGACATAGTCATGGAAAAATCTCGAGTGGAAACAAGGTCTTCAGAGCAGACAATGCTTTCTGACGAAGTGCATGTCCTGCTGGTTACGGATAGCTCCGCAGAGGATGATTCAGAGACAGATGACCAGCCCTATCCCCCCCCCGCCAAGGTGCATGCTCTAACTTGGCAGGGTTATATTTCTCATATCATGCATGTGGTGTCTTGCATTGGCATGTCATTTGCTTAGTTTAGACGTGCTTTGTGTGAATGCCACCTGTTTAGTGTCTAATTACCATGTATGTGAATTATGCAATGCTATCTTGTTGCTAGACATTATATATGTGAATTATGCAATGTTATCTTGTTGCAAGGCATTATGTATGTGAATTATGCAATGCCATGCTGTTTAGCCAATCGTCATATATGTAAATTATATCATGCCATCCTTTCTTGTATTACTCATTGCATTTGTCGACAATGTTTGTATATTCAACTGCTCTTCCTGTGCATCAGCCATTTGAATTGGTGATGGAGAAATCTGGAGTGAAAACAAGGTCTTCAGAGTAGACAATGCTACCTGCTGAAGCAGATATCTTACTAGTTACAGATAGCTCCTCAAAGGAGGATTTAGAGGCAGATGACTAGTCCTATTATCCCCCCGAGGTGTATGCTCAAACTTGGCAGGGTTATATTACTCATATCTTGCATATGTTGTCTTGCAATGCTTAGTTTTTACATTGTATACACAATATTGAATGCCATCTCCTTAGTTGAGACATCATATATGCGATTGCCCTCTGCTCACTTGCTTAGTATATAAATCATATATTTGAATTATATCATGCCATGATGTTTACATAGACAGCATGTATCTGAATTATTGGATGCCAACCCATTTTCTAAACATAATATAGTTATATCATCTCATCATGTTTACATAGTCATTGTATTTCGAATTATGTCATTCTATCCGTGAATTATATCATGCGATCATGTTTCCATTGACGGCATGTTTGTGAATTATGGCATGCCAACCACTTTAATAGACACATCGTATAATTATACCATGTCATCCTGTTTACATAGTCATCATATTTTAAAGTATGTCATTCTATCATGTTTAGTTAGCCATCATACATGTGAATTTGTGTCATGCTATCCTGTTTAATTAGCCATCATATATGTGAAATTATGTCAGGCTATTCTATTTCGTTAGACAACATAAATGTGAACTATTTCATGCCCTGTTTTTTCCCTACTATCCATTGCACCTGTCTATCTTACAATGCATGTACATTCAATTAATTTTCTTGTTTATCAACCATTTGAATTGGATGGGGTGATGGCAGTATCTGTGGGAGTAAAAACACGGTCTTCAGAAGAAGATCATGCTACCTATCGATGCAGATAGAACCATGGTTCTACTTGCCCAAGAACCAACCCCACCACACATAAACCAAACTCGCGCAGATTGTACCCCTACCTAGTTGGACAGAGAACTAGCTACACCCCTTCTAACCCCAACCCCAGAAGATAGTAACCCAGCTCCAGTTGAGACAACACCGTCTCCACCATAGAGCACCCAAACACGAGCAGTTAGTAAGGCAACTGCAGTGCCCAAAGCACGAGGATCACCAATGCGAACCCCAAGTCAACGCTTAAAGCAGAAGAAGAATTGTACTCAAGTCAGGTTCTGTAGCTATGGTTCATACTCCTTTGCTCTTGCATCACTGTATTTACTCATACCAACTAATTTCAAATTCGAAGTATGGAATTGAAACTCCAATGGCGCAATAGGTATGTTTTAAACCTGTTTCTTTAACGTTTTGCTGTTGTAACTTGCTCTATGTTGATTTTAGTTTCAATTGAACAATTAGTTATGTTCTCATGCCAGGCACATTATAGTGTTGTCATTGTTGTCTAGTTTCCCACACTTATATTCTATCTATGCTGCTTTGTCTTAAATAGATATGATTTGAACTGTCTCTATCTTGATTTGGCAACATAAACTAGAATGATATAGACCATACAGTGACCATACTACATACATATATGTTTGTTTCATGTTGTTATCCTGTCCACCTTACTACTAAATTGGTTTACCAAAATGAGTTTCATATACAACATGGTAAACCTGTGATGTGTCTGTTTGTTTCTCTTTTAGAATGCAGATAAAATATTGGAGAAGAGTACCCCATTATGCAATGATAAAGGAAGTAATGCAGATAAGGTTCAAGATAGTGAGACATCCATGTTGGTCTCCAAGAAAGCTGATAAAAACTATATTGAAGACACTGAGACAACCCCAAAGTGTTGTCTTGATGTAGTGTTGGAGTTACTAGCCACTACTGCTGGCACCATCTCTTCGAACTCGTTGCCTGAATCAGTTCGGCTTCTTGAGTCTCAACTTCAAGTTGAAAGACATTGATAGGATGTTCTGCGACGGGAAGCCAAAGGACTAAGGAAGTCCCTACAGAATTCAGATGCATACTTTCTGGTGCAACAGCAAGCACTGGAGGATTTAAGTGCCAAACAAGAGAAATTTAATAAGCTTGCTAAGCATCTTGCCAGCATTATGGGTACCCAGGATATTGGTTCTTGAGCTCTTCTGAAGTGGTTTCAGTTCTGGACTTGTTTTGCTGCGGCATTATTTGCACTAGTCGCCAACTTTGACAACCAGTGTATGTGATATGCTGCTTTGTTCCCTATATTTGCACTGGTGGCGAACTTTGATGCCTAGTGGATAATATGTGTAATAGCCATGATAGCCAAGCGTAAGTTGCTTGCTTATTTATTTACTTGTTGTCTTGTTTATTTGTTTGCTTGTAGTCAGTGCAGTTCTTTTTCCGCGGTGTGCTAGTGGCTGTAATAACCTATTTTTAAAACTAGGCCACAATAACCATGGGCTACTTATTTACTGTAGTGACCCTGGGCCTCCTACGGGCCATAGAAACAATGGGCCTTCTATGGGGTGTAGCATCAATGGGCCTTCTACGGGCCATATGATCAATTGGCCAAACATGGGCCAATAACGAACCGCATTATGGGTCGTAAATGGGCTAGAGTTGGAATCGTCCATTCATGGGCCAGCCATAATGGGTCGTCGTTAATCGGCCGTATTTGATGACGCTATGAAAACGGGCCAACGGATTAATGGGCCACAAACGGGCCGACTGTAACCACATGTTGAATTTGGCCCACAAGCAGAAAAGGCCAGTAATGAGCCATAAGTAATCGAATGCTGGAAATGAGCCCAAGAATAAATGGGCCCTGAGAAGGCCAAAAGATAACACTAGTTGGAAACGACCCAATGGAATAATGGGCCGTTAATGGGTATAAAGCTATACATTGTTCATTATGGGCCAGTTTCACCATGGGCCATTAATGGGCCAAGAGTTAGAAAGGGCCTCATATGGGCCGAAAGACTTCATGGGCCATACATGGTTCAGAAGTTACAACGGGCTGGAATCATATTGGACGGCCCAAATGACGCTACTGGGCCTAATTCGGATAGGCCATAATGGGCCTTGAGTTAGCGGGCTGTAAATGGGCTATATGCGAACATGTCGTTAACAGGCTTTCTGTGGGCAGGCCCGATACCTTTTGACCAAGTGAAATGGGCCGGCCTTTTCATAGGAATGGGCCTCTGTTGGGTTGTGCCACGTGTCGACGTATCATAGGCGCCTTCGGTCCAATGAGTGGATGACATCTGTCCCAACGGTGAGCCAACACGTGTTTCCTCCAGCCAATGATGATTTTACACGTGGAAACTCCCCATTGGTCCAGGCTATTAACGGGTTATCGGATCGAAACTAGAACACGATAGCTTAACGGCGACCCATTACAATGGATGCCATGTATCAGTTACCCTTGACGAAAGCACTTCCATGACGCGCCATTTATTGTCATGGAAGTGGACACTTCCGTGATGATAATTTTGGTATTGTCATGGAACACTTCTACGATAGCACAGGTATAACTATCTTGATTCTGTCATAACATCTTCATGGATGTACATGCATGACAAAAAACGTGACCTACTGTGACAAACACGTATCATCACGGAAGTGTATTTTTTTGTAGTGCCCCCCCTTTCCTTTCTCCCTTGAGGAGGGGAAGAAAGGAGGGACTTGCCCTCCCCCCTTTCATTTCCCTAGGGCTGGCCAGCCTCGTGGAAGGGCGCACCAGCCCCTTATGGGCTGGCTTGTCCCTCCCTTGGCCCATTAAGCCCATATCTTTGCCGGGGGTGCCCGGAACCCCTTCTGGTGACCCTATATGTACTAGATACCCTCCGGAACACTTCCGGTGTCTGAATACCATCGTCCTATATATCAATCTTTACTTCTTGACCATTTCGAGACTCCTCATCATGTCCATGATCTCATCCGGGACTCCGAACAACATTCGGTCACCAAATCACATAACTCATATAATACTAAATCATCATCGAACATTAAGCGTGCGGACCCTACGGGTTCAAGAACTATATAGACATGACCGGGACACCTCTCCAGTAAATAACCAATAGCAGAACCTGGATGCTCATATTGGCTCCCACATATTCTACGGGAGGGCCCAGAGATACCTCTCCGATACTCGGAGTGACAAATCGTAATCTCGATCTATGCCAACCCAATAAACACCTTTAGAGATACCTGTAGAGCATCTTTATGATCACCCAGTTACATTGTGCTGTTTGATAGCACACAAGGCATTCCTATGGTATCCGGGAGTTGCATAATCTCATAGTCGAAGGAATATGTCTTTCACATGAGGAAAGAAATAGCAATAAAACTGAACGATCATTATGCTAAGCTAACGGATGGGTCTTGTCCATCACATCATTCTCCTAATGATGTGATCCCATTATCAAATGACAACTCATGTCCATGGTTAGGAAACCTTAACCATGTTTGATCAATGAGCTAGTCAAGTAGAGGCTCACTAGGGACATGGTGTTTGTTTATGTATTCACACATGTATTTAGGTTTCCGATCAATACAATTCTAGCATGAATAATAAACCTTTATTATGAATAAGGAAATATAAAATAACAACTTTATTATTGCCTCTAGGGCATATTTCCTTCAGTCTCCCACTTGCACTAGAGTCAATAATCTAGTTCACATCGCCATGTGATTAACACCAATAGTTCACATCACCATGTGACCAACACCCAAAGGGTTTACTAGAGTCAATTATCTAGTTCATGTCGCCATGTGATTAACACCCAAAGAGTACTAAGGTGTGATCATGTTTTCTTGTGAGAGAGTTTTAGTCAACGGGTCTGCCACATTCCGATCCGTATGTATTTTGCAAATTTCTAAGTCTACAATGCTCTACTTGGAGCTACTCTAGCTAATTGCTCCCACTTTCAATATGTATCCAGATTGAGACTCAGAGTCATCCGGGTCAGTGTCAAAGCTTGCATCGACGTAACCCTTTAGGAAGAACTCTTTTTCACCTCCATAACCAAGAAACATTCTCTTAGTCCTCTTTAGGTACCTAACGATAATTTTGACTGATGTCCAGTGATCTACTCCTGGATCACTATTGTACCCCTTTGCCAAATTCATGGCAAGGTACAGAATAGGTCTAGTACACAACATGGCATACTTTTATAGAACCTATGGTTGAGGCATAGGGAATGACTTTCACTCTCTCTCTATCTTCTGCCATGGTCGGGCTTTGAGTCTTACTCAACTTCACACCTTGCAACGCAGGCAAGAACCCTTTCTTTGACTGGTCCATTTTGAACTTCTTCAAAATCTTGTCAAGGTATGTCCTTTGTGAAAGTCTTATTAAGCGTCTCGATCTATCCGTATAGATCTTGATGCCCAATATATAAGTAGCTTCACCGAGGTCTTTCATTGAAAAATTCTTATTCAAGTATCCTTTTATGCTATCTAGAAATTCTATATCATTTTCCAATCAACAATATGCCATCCACATATAATATTCTAAATGCTACAGAGCTCCCACCACTTTCTTGTAAATACAAGCTTCTCCAAAAGTCTGTATAAAACCATATGCTTTGATCACTAATGCAGGATGCTGCTAACGCGACACTACGATCAGAGACCCTTCGACGAAACTATGTGCGATGCAATAATCGCAAACGGTGGTGTAAAAAACCATCAAAAAGGTGCAAAACATTTGTGATGACAGATGCATCAAACACGGTTCAGATTTTAGTTGTGTGTGCGATGGAGGGCATACGATTCAGTTCAATTAACTGTTTGCGATGAGGCAACACAAAAGAAACAGGCAGCCAGATGGAGGTGTGTGCGATATACAGCATACGGTTCACTCGGATGAACTTTTTGTGATTAGGCAACACAAAAGAAATGGTCAGCCAGATCAAGGTGTGTGTGATATACGGCATGCGGTTCACTCAGATGAACTGTTTGCGTTGAGACAAGAGAACAGAAATGGTCAGCCAGATTAAGGTGTGTGCGATGTACAACATACGGTTCACTCGAATGAACTGTTTGTGATTAGGCAACACAAAAGAAACGGTCAGCCAGATCAAGGTGTGTGTGATATACGGCATGCGGTTCACTTGGCCTTGTCGTCAGTGTGTGACCTCTGTGGCAACCGTTCGCTCCCCACTAGCCTCTTCTTGTACCATGGCAACCATCAACCGCCTCTTCGCCTTTCCCTCTCGATTTGGAACAACTGTCGCACGCTCTTCCTCCCTCCATTTGTCTTCACCCTTCTTTCTGTCATTGTTCAATCATCTTCTCCATGGAGGGAACAGGCCGGAAACGACCCCGTTATTCTTGCCCCGATCTGAAAGATGACGTGGTGGAGGAACTCATTGATCGGTGCGACATCATCACCTCGGCTAGCATGGCAGGTTCATTCAAGACCGTTCTTGACTCAACTAATAACATCATTACAAGCAACCCAAGGGTCCAGGAGCAGTTTGATCTCCCCTATATTGTTCGCCGTGACCCTGCTGACTAGCGCGGGGACGACGGAAGCCTCGCCTTGTGCAAGTTGATGTGCATAATTCAAGTTGACTGGCGCGCGGATAGTAAGGCCGCCCGTATTAAACAGCGGCTCGGGCGCCATTAATAGAGAGGAAGGCGGGCAGCCATAGAAGTCAAAGGGCTCTCTTGCCAGTGAGCTTACGCAGCGTACATCTCACACGCTTCCCGGCGAGCCTACGCATTGGAGGATGGCTTGCACGCCTCTCGGTCAGCCTGCGCACCAGACTCCGCTTGCACGCCTCCCGTTTAGTCAAGGTCAAACAGCTGTCCACACGGCACCTCCTATAGCCATTAAAATGAAGACACGTGGCATCACGTGAATGGTTAACAGAATGCACACGATTTGAATTATACAACATTTGAGATATTAAAGTGGCAGCTATTTTTTCAAAATGCCTTTCTTGGCTGTTATTCGAGTGCACCTTCTCTCCAAATGGACACGAAAAATACCACAGCATGTCGGGTGCTATTCCATGAAAGCATGCCAAGTTTCATGAATTTCAGGCGAGTTTTGGATTTACTAGAAATTAAAAACAAAGTATCTCAACGTTTTGCCAGCAATCAACGGTGCCCTGGTGTTTGAAATTCATTCCAATTTCTTGCATGGGACCTAAGCATGCACCCAAGGACACATATTGAATTTTCAACCAATTTATATGCATTAGAGCATGTGCATGTAGTTCAAATTAGAATTATGCACATAAATGCATTGAAAACTCAATTAATGCATAAAATGTCCAAAAGAACCCCGAAAAATCCCAAAAATTGACACAACACTCCTGTTGTTCAATGTTGACACGAGAAATTTTTTGTAAGCAATAAGAGGCAATGGATATTGTTTCGTCCCCAAAGGTGGGACGTTCCCTACCGAAACCATCCGGCTTGTTGTGAGAAGCTCTAGTTTGTGAGAAGCATATCCCCAAACCTGGCCCAAATGGGACAAAAAATTTACCACGACATGTTGATGCCGCTCCATGATAGCATGCCAAGTTTCATGAATTTCGGACGAGCTTTGGATTTATTAGAACTTAAAAACCAGGTATATCAATGTTTGCAGCCGAGTGACCGTGGCAGGGTGTTTGACATTCCTTCCCATTTCTGGCATGGGACCTAAGCATGCACCCAAGGACAAAGATTTGATTTTTCAACCAATTTATATGCACTGGAGCATGTGCATGTTGTTCAAATTTGAATTATGCACATAAATGCATTGAAAACTCAATTAATGCATAAAAATGTCCAAACAAACCCCGAAAAATCCCAAAAATTGACACAACACTCCAGTTGTTCTATGTTGACACGAAAAAAATTTGAAAGCAATAAGAGGCAATGGATATTGTTTCGTCCCCAAAGGTGGGACGTTCCCTACCGAAACCATCCGACTTGTTGTGAGAAGCTTTGGTTTGTGAGAAGCATATCCCCAAACCTGCCCCAAATGGGACAAAAAATTTACCACGGCATGTTGATGCCACTCCATGATAGCATGCCAAGTTTCATGAATTTTGGACGAGCTTTGGATTTACTGGAATTTAAAAACCAGGTATCTCAATGTTTGCGCCCCGAGTGACCGTGGCAGGGTGCTTGATATTCATTCCCATTTCTTGCATGGGACCTAAGCATGCACCCAAGGACACATATTTGATTTTTCAACCAATTTATATGCATTAGAGCATGTGCATGTCGTTCAAATTAGAATTATGCACACAAATGCATTGAAAACTCAATTAATGCATAAAAATGTCCAAACGAACCCCAAAAAAATCCCAAAAATTGACACAATGCTCCTGGTGTTCTATGTTGACACGAGAAAAAAAATTGAAAGCAATAAGAGGGAATGGATATCGTTTCGTCCCCAAAGATGGGACGTTCCCTACCGAAACCATCCGGCTTGTTGTGAGAAGCTCTCGTTTGTGAGATGCATATCCCCAAACCTGCCCCAAACGGGACAAAAAATTTACCACGACAGGTTGATGCCGCTCCATGATAGCATGCCCAGTTTCATGAATTTCGGACGAGCTTTGGATTTATTAGAACTTAAAAACCAGGTATCTCAATGTTTGCAGCCGAGTGACCGTGGTAGGGTGTTTGACATTCTTTCCCATTTCTGGCATGGGACCTAAGCATGCACCCAAGGACAAAGATTTGATTTTTCAACCAATTTATATGCACTGGAGCGTGTGCATGTAGTTCAAATTTGAATTATGCACATAAATGCATTGAAAACTCAATTAATGCATAGAAATGTCCAAACGAACCCTGAAAAATCCCAAAAATTGACACGACACTCTTGTTGTTCTATGTTGACACGAAAAAAATTTGAAAGCAATAAGAGGCAATGGATATCGTTTCGTCCCCAAAGGTGGGACCTTCCCTACCGAAACCATCCGACTTGTTGTGAGAAGCTTTGGTTTGTGAGAAGCATATCCCCAAACCTGCCCCAAATGGGACAAAAAATTTACCACAGCATGTTGATGCCGCTCCATGATAGCATGCCAAGTTTCATGAATTTTGGACGAGCTTTGGATTTACTAGCATTTAAAAACCAGGTATCTCAATGTTTGCGGCCGAGTGACCGTGGCAGGGTGTTTGACATTCATTCCCATTTCTTGCATGGGACCTAAGCATGCACCCAAGGACACAAATTTGATTTTTCATCCAATTTATATGCATTAGAGCATGTGCATGTAGTTCAAATTAGAATTATGCACATAAATGCATTGAAAACTCAATTAATGCATAAAAATGTCCAAACAAACCCCGAAAAATCCCAAAAATGGACACAATGCTCCTGTTGTTCTATGTTGACACGAGAAAAAAAATGAAAGCAATAAGAGGGAATGGATATCATTTCGTCCCCAAAGGTGGGACGTTCCCTACCGAAACCACCCGGCTTGTTGTGAGAAGCTCTGGTTTGTGAGAAGCATATCCCCAAACCTGCCCCAAATGGGACAAAAAATTTACCATGACATGTTGATGCCGCTCCATGATAGCATGTCAAGTTTCATGAATTTTGGACGAGCTTTGGATTTACTAGAACTTAAAAACCAGGTATCTCAATGTTTTCGCCCGAGTGACCATGGCAGGGTGTTTGACATTCATTCCCATTTCTGGTATGGGACCTAAGCATGCACCCAAGGACAAAGATTTGATTTTTCAACCAATTTATATGCACTGGAGCATGTGCATGTAGTTCAAATTTGAATTATGCACATAAATGCATTGAAAACTCAATTAATACATAAAAATGTCCAAACGAACCCCGAAAAATCCCAAAAATTGACACAACACTCCTGTTGTTCTATGTTGACATGAAAAGAATTTGAAAGCAATAAGAGGCAATGGATGTCGTTTCGTCCCCAAAGGTGGAACGTTCCCTACAGAAACCATCCGAATTGTTGTGAGAAGCATATCCCCAAACCTGCCCCAAATGGGACAAAAAATTTACCATGGCATGTTGATGCCGCTCCATGATAGCATGCCAAGTTTTATGAATTTCGGACGAGCTTTGGATTTACTAGAATTTAAAAACCTGGTATCTCAATGTTTGCGGCCGAGTGACCGTGGCAGGGTGTTTGACATTCATTCCCATTTCTTGCATGGGACCTAAGCATGCACCCGAGGACACAGATTTGTTTTTTCAACCAATTTATATGCATTAGAGCATGTGCATGTAGTTCAAATTAGAATTATGCACATAAATGCATTGAAAACTCAATTAATGCATAAAACGAACCCCGAAAAATCCCAAAAATTGACACAATGCTCCTGTTGTTCTATGTTGACATGAAAAAAAATTGAAAGCAGTAAGAGGGAATGGAGATCATTTCGTCTCCGAAGGTGGCATGTTCCCTATGAAACCATCCGGCTTGTTGTGAGAAGCTCTGGTTTGTGAGAAGCATATCCCCAAACCTGCCCCAAATGGGACAAAAAATTTACCACGACATGTTGATGCCACTCCATGATAGCATGCCAAGTTTCATGAATTTCGGACGAGCTTTGGATTTACTAGAACTTAAAAAATCAGGTATCTCAATGTTTGCGGCCGAGTGACCGTGGCAGGGTGTTTGACATTCATTCCCATTTCTAGCATGGGACCTAAGCATGCATCCAAGGACAAAGATTTGATTTTTCAACCAATTTATATGCACTGGAGCATGTGCATGTAGTTCAAATTTGAATTATGCACATAAATGCATTGAAAATTCAATTAATGAATGCATAAAAATGTCCAAACGAACCCCGAAAAATCCCAAAAATTGACACAACACTCATGTTGTTCTATGTTGACACGAAAAAAAATTGAAAGCAATAAGAGGCAATGGATATTGTTTCGTCCCCAAAGGTGGGACGTTCCCTACCGAAACCATCCGACTTGTTGTGAGAAGCTTTGGTTTGTGAGAAGCATATCCCCAAACCTGCCCCAAATGGGACAAAAAATTTACCACGGCATGTTGATGCCGCTTCATGATAGCATGCCAAGTTTCCTGAATTTCAGAAAAGCTTTGGATTTACTATAATTTAAAAACCAGGCATCTCAATGTTTGCGGCCGAGTGATCGTCGCGGGGTGTTTGACATTCATTCTCATTTCTTGCATGGGACATAAGCAGGCACCCATGGACAAAGATTTGATTTTTCAACCAATCTATATGCATTATAGCATGTGCATGTATTTCAAATTTGAATTATGCACAAAAATGCATTGAAAACTCAATTAATGCATAAAAATGTCCAAACAAACCCCGAAAAATCCCAAAAATTGACACAACGCTCCTGTTGTTCTATGTTGACACGGAAAAAATTTGAAAGCAATAAGAGGCAATGGATATCGTTTCATCGCCAAAGGTGGGACGTTCCCTACCGAAACCATCATGCTTGTTGTGAAGCTCTGGTTTGTGAGAAGCATATACCCAAACCTACCCCAAATGGGACAAAATATTTACCACGGCATGTTGATGCCGCTCCATGATAGCATGCCAAGTTTCATGAATTTCAGACGAGTTTTGGATTTACTAGAATTTAAAAACGAGGTATCTCTATGTTTGCGGCCGAGTGACGGTGGCAGGGTGTTTGACATTCATTACCATTTCTTGCATGGGACCTAAGCATGCACCCATGGACAAAGATTTGATTTTCAACCAATTTATATGCACTGGAGCTTGTGCGTGTAGTTCAAATTTGAATTATGCAAAAAATGCATTGAAAATTCACTTAATGCATAAAAATGTCCAAACAATCCCTGAATAATTCGAATTCTTTTATCACACATATATAGTTGCATGTTCACTGCAGATAAAAGGTCTAGCAATTCAAACATCGTCCATGGCCGCTGTGACACCATTATGTAATTCAAATCAAGACGAAAAATCAAGTAGATCCCACACAGTTTATTAACCAACCGTGTGAGATGCAGCACAAAATATCTTGGAGCACCGTCGGAGTATAGTACACATATGGCTTACGCGAGAAGGTGCGACAACTACAGTCCTCAGCCCGCTCTGAATAGGGACCGTGTGTGATGACACTTTGCGCGCCAGATTTTTCGTTGAAGCGATTCCAAATTTTCGGCTTCCGCAGAAATATCTATCTCCCCGCCTCCTCCCCCTTACCAAAAGCCACATTTCCCCTATTTCCGCCTTCCTTTCCAAGTTGAAACCTTCAATCCTTGCTTGCAGCACCACCTCCTCGCCGACAACCCTCCTTCACGCTGCTCGGCCTCGCCTATCCAGGTAGGTTATCCACACCAGACCCCCATCCTCCTCCTCCTTCCACATCCCACATGCCCCGACCGCCGGCGCGAGTGCGACACCTTCCACCCAAATCATTGACCCCTCCACCCAATAAGCGCCGGCCTAAGCCATGGTGCACGCAGTATAGCCAGGATCTCAAAGAGCATTTGGCACGCGTGGATGAGGTCACGATGGCTGCCATTCGTGCCGACCCCCAGATCTTGGAGGAGCACCTCGTCGTCGAGGCCACCGTTGACGCCTCGCGCACCGACGCCGCGACATGGTTGGCTGCTTTAAACGACAGTTCATGGCGTTTTCTCGAGGCCACTGTCGGTGCCTTTGATAAAGACTACGAGGTGTTTTCTCAGCGTGCACGTGCTTATCTCATCTCGAGAGCCAGTGATACGTCTCCAACATATCTACTTTTCCAAACACTTTTGCTCTTGTTTTAGACTCTAACTTGCATGATTTGAATTAGTGTAACCCGGACTGACGTTGTTTTCAGCAGAATTGCCATGGTTTTATTTTTGTGCAGAAATAAAAGTTCTCGGAATGACCTAAAAATCAACAAAGAATATTTTTAGAATATATAAAAATACTGGCGAAAGAATCAACGCAAGGGGGCCCACACCCTATCCACGAGGGTGGGGGGGCCTGTCTCGTGGGCCTCCTCATGCTCCACCGACCTCAACTCCAACTCTATATATTCACGTTTGGGGAGAAAAAAATCAGAGAGAAGGATTCATCACGTTTTACGACACGGAGCCACCGCCAAGCTCTAATCTCTCTCAGGAGGGCTGATCTGGAGTCCGTTCGGGGCTCCGGAGAGGGGAATCCGTCGCCATCGTCATCATCAACCTTTCTCCATTACCAATTTCATGATGGTCACTGTCATGTGTGAGTAATTCCATCATAGGCTTGCTGGATGGTGATGGGTTGGATGAGATTTATCATGTAATCGAGTTAGTTTTGTTAGGGTTTGTTCCCTAGTATCCATTATGTTCTGAGATTGATGTTGCTATGTCGTTGCTATGCTTAATGCTTGTCACTAGGGCCCGAGTGCCATGATTTCAGATCTGACCCTATTATGTTTTCATGAATATATGTGAGTTCTTGATCCTATCTTGCAAGTCTATGGTCACCTATTATGTGTTATGATCCATTAACCCAGAAGTGACAATAATCGGGATACTTACCGGTGATGACCGTAGTTTGAGGAGTTCATGTATTCACTAAGTGTTAATGCTTTGGTACAGTACTCTATTAAAAGGAGGCCTTAACATCCCTTAGTTTCCAATAGGACCCCGCTACCACGGGAGGGTAGGACAAAAGATGTGATGCAAGTTCTTTTCCATAAGCACGTATGACTATGTTCGAAATACATGCCTACATTACATTGATGAACTGGAGCTAGTTCTGTGTCATCCTATGTTATAACTGTTGCATGAGGAATCACATCCAACAATTATCCATCACTGATCCATTGCCTATGAGATTTTCACATATTGTTCTTTGCTTATTTACTTTTCCGTTGCCACTGTTACAATCACTACAAAACCAATACTGTTACTTTTGCCACTGTTACTTTTACTTCCATATTACTTTGCTACTAAATACATTGCTGTAGATATTAAGTCTTTCAGGTGCGGTTGAATTGACAACTCAACTGTTAACACTTGAGAATATTCTTTGGCTCCCCTTGTGTCGAATCAATAAATTTGGGTTGAATACTCTACCCTCGAAAACTGTTGCGATCCCCTATACTTGTGGGTTATCAAGACTATTTTCTGGCACCGTTGCCGGGGAGCATAGCTCTATTCTTTGAGTCACTTGGGATTTATATCTGTTGATCACTATGAGGAACTTGAAATATGAAAGAACCAAGATTTTTCCCTCAACTACGAGGGGAGGTAAGGAACTGCCATCTAGCTCTGCACTTGATTCACCTTCTGTTTTGAGTAAACTTGTGACACCTACTCCTGCTATTCATTCTGATATATCGCATGTTATTGATGATGCCACTTATGCTTTACATGATACTTATGATGAAACTACTTCTATGCTTGATAATACTATGCCACTAGGTGAATTTCTTGATGAACAACTTTCTAGGGTTAGAGAGAATGAAACTATTGAAACTGATAATATTGATGAAAGTGATGATGAAGCTTCTCCCCTAGATAGGAATTGCCTATTGTGCCTGAGGGTTATGTTATGGATGAAGAAACTGCTAGAGACTTTTTAGCTTGCAATGATAGATATGATCTTAAGAAACTATTATCTAAGCTTAAAGAAAAATCCTTGAATGCTAGAATGAAATATGACCCTGCTTTTGCTACTTCACCTATATGTATTTCCGATAAGGATTATGATTTCTCTGTCGATCCTGAGTTAATTACTTTGGTTGAATCTGATCCTTTTTATGGCTATGAATCTGAAACTGTTGTAGCACATCTTACTAAATTAAATGATATAGCCACCCTGTTCACTGTAACATCCCAAAATTCTAAATTTTGGAATGTTATATTAAATAAATTATTATGATTGTTTGTTTGATTGTTGTGTGATTGATTGTGTGAAATTGAGTGGAAATAGAATTTTTATTTTTTGAAAGTTGAATTAGAGGGAATAAAAGGACTTTCCCAAAACTTTCATCTTGCATTTTTCTTGATCTCCGTGAATTCAAAGTCATCTCATCACAAGACCCTAGAGTGAAGATAATATGACTTCTTCCATTTGAAGAAATAAAAAGGGGTTTGAAAATGATTTGAATTCCATTTGAGAATATTTCAAATCAGAAACTTTATGCCACTCAAGGATTTTCATGAGAGAAGATAACATGACTTCTTCAAAAAATATGAAATAGAGTGGAGAGTGATGAGGAGCACTTTTGAATTTCATTTGGTTCACTTTTGGAAAGTTTTCTGTTTTGAGTTTCAAAAACATTTCCATTCATTCAAATAAAATAAAGAGAGAAGGAAATATGACTCCTTCAATTATCAAAAAGAAAATGGAAATGGATTATGAAACCAATAGACGCTATTTTAAAATAATATTTGAAATCATTTGCATCTCATGATTTATTGCATGTTGGAGTTTTCTCAAATGTTCAAATATTATTTTTCACTCAAAGAAAATAAAGGAGAGGGGATAAAATGACTTCCTCAAACATAAAGGAGTTGGAAGATTCATTATAGTAACATTTGAAGTTTTTGGAATTTATTATATTGGCCTAAAGTGCATTTATTGCATTAGAAAATTATTTCCAAAATTATCTGTGCTGGAATTAATGTTCATTATTCTCTATATTTTCAATAGTGATTTTATAAATTTATGTGGAATTTTTAGAAATTCATTTGAATTTGTTTTGGGCCACATATGTTTTCTATTTAAAAAAAGAGAAACGCACACGCGCACACACACACGCTCACGCAGCCAGCGACCCAGTCGGCCATACGGCCTAAGGCCCAGCCCTGCGCCCGAAGGTGCTTCGCACCGGTCGCCATCCCTCGCTCGCCTTCTGTCGCTGACACTGACTAGTGGGGCCTAGCCCCGGGTCGTCCCCAACCTCCTGCCCAGCCCACGCGTGATAGAGCCACCGCGCCGAGCTCCCGCAACCGCCGTCCGCAGCCCTCGCGGATGAGGCTCATCCCCTCACCACCGGAGCACCCGACTACGCCTATAAATGCCCCGTGACCCCCTCTGTTGATCCCGCCGTCTCACACTTCCCCACACCGCTCCTATCCGTCGCCATCGTCAAGTGCACCTCGCCGGAGCACCGGAGCTCCCCCGCCTTCGCCTTGTCGACCCCAACATCCTCGGGAAACGCCGCCTCCACCACGGGACAGCCCGCGCTACGCCCAACCTCCCCGTCACCTTCCCGCCGCAGGAATGACCGCCCGGAGCATGCCCGACCTCGTCGGAGCCCGGGAGCGCCGCTACCCTTCCTCCATCGTCTGGACACCGCCGACGCCCCGCACCACCACTTCCCGGACGCCCTCGACGCGCCGGTCCCCTTCGCCTTCTTCCCCGCCGCCGGAGACCGCCGCAGCCGCCGCCCCGTCACCGCCCGACGCCAGCGCCGCCGTCTCCTACTTGTCGTCATCGCCGCTGTAAGCCGAGCCTCCCACCTCATTCGTTTAGTTTATTTTTTTTATTTATTTGTATTAGATCAGTTAACCACGGTTTTAAATAAACTGTGCGGTTTAGTTAAAAACCGGTCTCCAGTTTTCATTTTTTAGCCGCGGTAGCTGTTTTGCTTAGGTAGCGGCCGTTCGCCGAATAGCTTCCGCAGCGAATGCTGCTCGGCTAGTAGGAATCTGCCACGTGGCTAAGGGCCTGTTCACAGTTATTTTTCTTTCTGTTTAGTCCCTAGGATTTGCAGATTGGTCCCTGAACTTTAGTTAGCCACAACTTTTTAACCGTAACTCCAAATTCGATGAAACCAACGGCAAATTCTTCGTATTGATTAGATCTATCTAGTAGTGTCTTCTTTGTAAACTTTTGTTAGATTCAAATGTGAATTTATTCAGATTTGAATTCAAACTTCAAATGGCCATATCTCCTAAACCGTAGCTCCGATTGATGTGATTCTTTTTGCAACGTGTCATCGTAGCCAAACCCTACCACTTGCACCAATCTCACAATAATTCTCACACACTTAGGATCTGTCCATGATATTTTTACTCGTATGCCTAGTATGCACTATGGTCCATGTCACAAATTTTGGCACCCATGCCCTATCTTGTTTTGCACTTAGTATTTTCTTTTGATAGTTAAGTGTGTTGTGTGTTTATTTGGATTTTCTGAGTCTTTTCATGTTGCATGTTATTTGGTTCTCCGAAAAGATTGCTTATGTGAATGCAATGTTTGACTTTATAGATTTTCATCGGAGAGTGACGAATAGTTCTATTAAGTAAATTTCTGAGAGCGATATAATCTTCATCAACTATTACCAGGCAAGTTCACATTTGATCATTCTTTCAATTACCTATGTTTTATATTATGCACTTAGTCCTTTTGTGGTAGGATTGCATGGTAGGATGTATTGTTGCCAGATGGCTATGTCGTTACCTAGTAGTTCATTTGAGGTAGGTCTGATCTATACATCCTTGTCACCGTCGTGTAAGTTTATTTTTACCTCGCTAAATATAGACGTGGTTTGGGAAGCGAACATGGTGAGACATGAGTGACAAAGTAGTAATCAGGACCAAGACATGTAAATGAACTACCTGGGCGGTATTTGGTTTGAATGGTGGCGAAGTACAGTGGGAGCATGCATGGTTAATCCATGGTGGTGCACCACTAGTGGTCGGCCGCCCAGGCTCAAAGAGATCAATCATATTCTTATGTCTAGAAGCTTACGTGTGCAGCCACAAGCCAATATGGGCTCTGGCTTAGTTGAGTAGTTAGTGTGACCCCTTCCGGGATGGGCTAGCAGATGTAGAATGAGTAGGTGTACCGGCCTATCCATGGGTTAAGGGGGAATACTTTCGAAAAACTATGTCTCGGTCATCCTGTTCTCAAACGCCAGGCAGTGCGAGAACTTCAAGGGAGGCGATCGAGTCTTGTGGGAAAAAATGCGCAAACCTCTGAAGAGTGTTAAAACCTAATCGATTAGCCGTGTCCCCGGTTACGGACAACTTGAGCATCTAGTAGTGGAAATGCTGGGAGATCTCATCACTCTTAATTAAATAGTTGGGTTTTAAATGAAACTTTGGGAACGGATTGAGTTGGGTTTACCAACTCATCCTATGCTATACAGTAGTGGTAGAATAATATCTTTTATTCTAGGGAAAAACTAGCTTTATGCAAAAAAAACTAAACCAAGAGCTTTCCACCAGCCAAATTGCATGTACAAATAGGTTCATTATTCTTATGATGTGACTTGTCAGTACATTCAATGTACTGACCTACAGGGCTGCAACGTCTTATGTTGCAGGAATTTTCTACAACGAGCAAGAGTTACGTTGTAAGGTTACGGTCTACACTCAACTTGCCGTTGGCGTTGATGGGACTCCACACCCATTCGATTGTTTCCGCTGAGATTTATGAGGTATATATCAGTTTTACATTATTTATACATGTGATTGAACTTTGATATATACATTGATGTACTATGTGTGCTAGCATACCGATCCAGGGATGGCACGAATATACAGAGGCTTGACCGTTTGAGATCGGGTCGCGACAGAGATGGTATCAGAGCACATGTTGACTGTAGGACGTGACCCTAGAAACTGGAAAGCCCTTAGGAAAGGATTTCTCTTAAACTTTACTTTCAAAAAGGTCCTTTACCTCTCTTCTTTTCTAAGCTTTATCAAATCTTTCCTTTTACCTAAAATAGTTAGACAATACCCATTTCTCCTTTGACCACATGGAGGATCAACTGATGAGACCACTCCAAGAAGGGCAAGATATCGGACAACTGAGGACCACTTCAGAGTAAAAGAGGCTTGACCATTTGAGTTCGGGTCGCGACATTCACTAATGATGTGAAAACTCGCTATTACTTTATCCTTAAGTTGTTTCCGTTCTCATTAAAGGGTGATGCTAAAACGTGGTTTAATTCTCTTGATCCTGGTTGTGTGCGTAGTCCCCAGGATATGATTTATTATTTCTCTGCTAAATATTTTCCCGCTCATAAGAAGCAAGCTGCCTTAAAGGAAATATATAATTTTGTGCAAATTGAAGAAGGGAGTCTCCCACAAGCTTGGGGGAGCCTTCTCCAATTACTTAATGCTTTGCCTGATCATCCTCTCAAGAAAAATGAAATACTTGATAACTTTTATAATGGACTAACCGATGCCTCCAGAGACTACCTGAATAGTTGTGCTGGTTGTGTTTTCAGAGAAAGAACTGTTGATCAAGCTGAATTGCTATTGAATAATATATTGAGTAATGAAAATGATTCGAAACTTCCTGAACCAACTCCTAAGCCAACTCCAAAGAAAAGGGGTATTCTATTTCTCGGTCCTGAACATATGCAAGAGGCAAAGAAATCTATGAAAGAAAAAGGTATTAAATCTGAATATGTTAAGAATTTACCACCTATTGAAGAAATACATGGTCTTGATAACCCGACACAGGTAGTAAAGGTAAATTCTCTTTATAGATTTGATCAAGGTGATATTCCTCATAATAAGTCTGCTAGCCAATGCTTAGATGAGTTCCATAATTTTATTGTTAAACAAGAAAACTTCAATGCTTATGTTGGTAGACAATTGAAACGTAATGCTTATATGATTGAACACTTGAGTGATTATATGTCTAGAGTTAAAGGTGAACTTAAACTCATTAGTAAATATGCTTTTATGGTTACCACTCAAGTAGAACAAGTACTTAAAGCTCAAAATGATTTGCTCAATGAATTAAAGAAAAAGAAAAATGATAGGACTTTGCATGCTTCTAGTGAACCTGTTGTTGACACACCTGAGAATCTCAATGATATTTCTATTTCTGATGCTGAAACACAATCTGGTAATGAACATGAACCTAGTGATAATATTAATGATGATGTTCATGTTGATGCTCAACCTAGCAATGACATCGATGTAGAGATTGGACCTGTTGTTGGTCTTGATAACCCACAATCAGAGAATCAACGTTATGATAAGAGAGACTTCGTTGCTAGGAAGCACGGTAAAGAAAGAAAACCATGGGTTCAGAAACCCTTGCACTTTCCTCCTAAACCATCAAAGAAAAAGGATGATGAGGATTTTGAGCGTTTTGATGAAATGATTAGACCTATCTTTTTGCGTATGCGTTTGACTGATATGCTTAAAAAGAATCCTTATGCTAAGTATATGAAAGATATTGTTACAAATAAAAGAAAGATACCGGAAGTTGAAATCTCCACCATGCTTGCTAATTACACTTTTAAGGGTGGAATACCAAAGAAACTTGGAGATCCCGGAGTACCAACTATACCATGCTCCATTAAGAGAAACTATGTTAAAACTGCTTTATATGATCTTGGAGCCGGTGTTAGTGTTATGCCTCTCTGTTTATATCGTAGACTTGAATTGAATAAGTTGAAACCTACTGAAATATCTTTGCACATGGCCGATAAATCAACTGCTATATCTGTCGGTATTTGTGAGGATGTGCCTGTTGTGGTTGCAAACGTTACTATTTTAATGAATTTTGTTATTCTTGATATTCCCGAAGACGATAGTATGTCAATTATCCTTGGTAGACCCTTTTTGAATACTACAGGGGCTGTTATTGATTGCAACAAAGGCAATGTCACTTTTCATGTTAGTGGTAACTAGCAAAATGGCTCGCTTGATGCGCGGGCTAGGATTTTACAAATGCAATTTACGTAGTTGTTGGCCTTTTATCTTAAGAATATACCATTCGATTTTTCTGAAGAAACAATGAGCATATTTAGTGAAAATTAGTCATATACATCCCTCCCTAATAATAAAGCATGGATTGACTTTGTCGGGTTCACCGTCACAATACGTTTTTTCCCGCGAATTTACGCTTTCAGATATTATTTTTCAACACATCCATATTTTTCCAAAATCCTAGGTGGTACTAATATATTTATATATCACTTCGTACAAAATTTCAGAGTTGGGCCGCAGCACGCACACGAAGCTAGCCCAAGGAAATACATCCGCCGGTCCGTCGTGGGAGGTCCTATACACCGTCCGTGTGCGTCCGGTCATCGCGGCTTCGCTGAAGCGACGCGCACACGGGCCAGCCCAATTATCACGCGTAGGGAAAATTCGAAACAAAAAGATGTGAACGCATGGAATTGAACCTCTGACCTCAGGAAAGATTCCAGCGAGGCTAGCCAGCCGAACCAGCAAGGTGGAGTGATATAAATGAAGCGCAAACCTTAAAGTACAATGTACAGCAAAAAAATCCTTAAAATTTGCATTCAACGTTTTTTATGATATGCGTTGAACAAAATTTAAAATACAGTGAAGTTTTTTGCAAAACATATTGAACAAAAAAATACTCAAAATGAACATTCTATAGTATACATTGAACAAATGTCTTAATATACGATGAACAAAATTTAGATATACGATGAACAAAATTTAGATACACAATGCACATTTTCTAAAAATACGTTGACCAATTTCATAATCTATGATGAACATTTTTTAACACACGATGAACATTTTTGTAATACATGATGAACTATTTTATAATGCAAGGTGAACTATTTCATGGTATACAATGAACATTTTCTCAATACGATGAATTTTTTTGTAATACTTGGTGAACTTTTTATATAATACGCAATAAATAGAATAAGAACAAAAAAAGAGAAACGTAAAAGAAAAAATGAAAGGAAAAAAGGAACCAAAACATAGAAGAAAAACGAAAGAAAAAAATCCGCAAGAAACAAGGAAACAGCAGCAAACCAAATCTGTACATGGGCCGGCCCATGTGGTGACTCCCTTCAGCGAAGGGTCATCCTTTTAACGCCTGCGGGCGTCAAATAGGATCTGCCGTCCGTCGTTATAAAAAAATTCGTACGTGAGATGCATCATCAGCATGGGCCTCAGCCCAATCACATGGTGGCCCAGGCAGTCTGGAGAGGAGCAAAAAATTGTGGGCGCTCTTGGACTCGAGCACACGACTTTCCTTTCAAATCCGAGGAACGCAACCACCCGACCAAGCCAGAATTTGTTGAAACTAAGGATTCTTTTATTTTACATTATCCCACATCGTCCCCTTACAAAATCTGACTGATTTATATACAACTACCAGTTAATATCAATAAGCCGCTTAGAGAATCGGAAAGGATTGGATCCGTCGGGAGAAAACTATGGAATTAGTGGTAGAGCGACTAATTAAGCGGGCGATATACACACTCCCTAAAAAAAGCGGGCAATATACACAGAGAGGTTAAGGAAGGTCAATTAATGAGAGAGACGATTTAATAAATCAGTGCATGTCTAAAACTAAACTTATAGTATTTACTAATTGCTATCAAACTATGCTTCTTTTTATTTTTCAATCAGTTTTGAATTTCTCCATTATTCTAGCTTATACATGCCAGTGAATCAAGTCTTGGAAGTTCTTTTATCTTATCACTTTTGTGTAGCCTGGTGTGTTCTTCTTGCACCTTGCAGTTTATGTTCTTTTAGCGGGTGGGTGAGGGATATTTTCTTCTCCCGTTGCAACGCACGGGCAATTTTCCTAGTATATATATATAATTCCTTTTGCAAACAAAATAGCATCTTAGATACCTTTGGTTTCCTTGCTGACATTTGAATATTTATGTTTGAAATGAATCTTGTACCTACATGCCATGCATTCTTTCACCAACTGTTATGATCAAACCTGTTGCACAATTTATGTTTATCTTGTTTAATGGTGTTTCTAGCATGGTTCTCCATTTTAAGATTATTTTTATATAATCACGTTGGTGTTAATGGTTTCATATAGGAATATCTAAATTTCTTAAGGACAGTCTAAAAATGACACCTTTACTTACGACTTGTAGATGTGTGTACCAATAATCTGCATGTTTAGTATATATAGGAATATATATATGAAATTATACCCATTTACATGCAATATTAAAATAATTTTCTAGTAGTAATACTATCAAAGACATCGAATTTTCTAAGTTCGTGGGTCTACATTAGCAAAATATCGTTTCATGCAGTGTTATGGTGGAGTTCCTTGGTAATTAGTTAGAAACTTTTCAGCAAATTTCCCCTTGAAGTTATCCATCCCTTCTCTGAGACATAACACCATTGACTGAAAAAATTGAATATGCATAAGCATGTGTATATCACAAATAATACAAACTTGACTATGCAAACTGAAGATGCGGAATAGAAAAGTTCAGCAATTTTCCATACAACAATACATTGGCGGACAATAACATTTCAAACTTTCTGCAAGCATTGTTTTTACTATCTTGTAAGAAGTGACATGTCTCCTGTGGTAAGGATCTGAAACTATGTGCATTGCCAGATTGTAATTAGTTAAGAACCTCTAATAATTGTAAGCAGAAGCAAAGAAGATTCAAGTCCTTTTCTAAGGGCATCTTTTTTGTGGACATGCATGAATATATAGATTCAGTTATCCTTCCCCTGCAAAAAAAAAAAAAAGATTCGGCTATAATTTTGCTTTTAGGGAAAATATCATCCTTGTCCTCCAACAACCATGATATACTTTTCCCATTTAAATCTGGATATACTTGATGATGGTTGCATAATATAAGAAAATAACACATATAAGACAAGATCTACGTTTTCTGCAAATAAGATTGCTTCACCAATCTTTCTCGTGTAGCCGTGTATCAATACATCCTAGTCAACGTCCTTGCGCACAGAGCCAAGGATACCAACCGTCCAAGAGTGTTGGAATTCGTCCACACGAACGACCACATCAAAATCATACGAACGCACACGCACGAACTTTTAGCGAAGGGCTCATGTTGTGCCCTCTTTTTTCCTCTTAATTTCTTTTCTCCCTTTTCTCCCTTTTCTCCCTGTTACAACTCACGGTGTTTCCAACAAAGAGGAGTCCTCGAATATCACCCCTGCTAGCTTGTTGTTTTACTTCAAGGCTCCAACTGCCCTCCTTCGTGGATCTCCCTATGGAACTGGCCGCCAAGTTATCTGCACTAATGCAAGTTGATGGCAGTGGAGTTCCATGCCTTCTCCTATAACATCAGCATGACCCTGCTGAAGGTAGTCAACAATGAAGACATATAACATTTGCCCACCCCAAGATCCGGATGGTGATGAAGGTCACATCACATGTGCCCTCACAGTTTCCCTTACCATGTGTGTTCCAGGCTTCCTGCGCATCCTTTGTCTAACCGCAGGTGCATATAGTCAATTCTAGTCCATGAAAAGAAATCTAGAAACTCATCACATCCATGCGACTTCTTAGCTGGTACACAGTTGATACCAACATGTAGTCGCTCTCCTATAAGTTAGATATGATATCGTCTCAAGAAAAAGGTTGAATCGGATCAGTTAGTTTTTATTGAAATATAAGTATCCATCGTATCAATGGTTAGATGATTCTAATTTTTGTGTTAATTTGCTTATTTTTCGATGAGTACATGTGTTGTATATATAGCAAGCCAGGATAGCTTGTGCTGCATCTTTTTTTGAGGATCCCATGACGCAAGTAAGGTCCACGTGATGGAGAATGCATGCGTACATGAGCATTCTAGGCTAGCTTCTGATGTAGCGTTTTTTTAATGAAGACCCCATGAGTCATGGAAGGTGGAGAAAATAAAAGTTTTTTTGTTAGGATCCCATGAGGCAAGCAACGTACATGTGGTGGAGAATAAGAAAAACAAAAAAGGCAGGACCGAAACATTTTTTACATTATATAATTTTTTAATGGCAATGCTCGGTAATTTCTCTACATAAAATATTATCTAATGGCTATATAATTTTATCTACTAAAATAAAAGGTCGCATGTTTTTCATTAAGTTTGTGGTAATTTGTAGCTATTTCTCTTTTTTCTTATGACACCTTTAATTACGACTTGTAGATGTGTGTACCAATAATCTGCAAGCTTGGTATATATAAGAATATATATATGAAATTATAACTATTTACATGCAATATTAAAATAAGTTTTGTAGAAGCAATACTATCAAGGACATTAAAGTTTCAAAGTTTGTATGGCTACATCAGCAAGAAAATGGGGATTCATGCAGTGTTATGGTTGAGTACCTTGGTAATAAGTTAGAAACTTTTCAGCAAACTTGTCCTTGAAGTTATCCATCCCTTGCCTGAGAGATAACACCATTGACGAAAAGAAATTGAATATGCATAATCATGTGTATATCAAAAATAATACAAATTTAACTTTACAAACTGAAGATAAGAGAGCTGAATTAAAAAGTTCAGTAGTTAAGCATGCACCAATACATTCGCGGAAAATAGCATTACGAACATCTTGTCACATCACATAATGAAAAACCATGATAAATTATAACCCGCTTCATCTGGTCACGACGTTTGGTTCATTTCTGTAGTCTCGATGCCAGAAGAACTTTGCTGCCCTACTACTAATGATAGTAGCTTGCCTGTGTTGAACTTAATTAGCATCATCTTGCAGGTGTGAACATATACTAAAATAAGTAATCACCTATAAATATATTGACATGTGATGGTTAAGGGAAAATCGTAATCGAGCCATTGATTTACAGTACCAGTTATGGCTAGGCACGCATCAACCTGCCGTTACCTGTTCATTTTCGAGGAGCAGGTTGCAGCCAGTTAGAATGCACTCCAGGAGTGTCATTGGCGATCACGCCAAAACCACAAATTCATGTCGAGGGCGACCAAACCGTCTTCTCTAGGATGTGGAACGACCAAAGCAAACCACCAACACTGAACTGCTCACTCGCCCACGTGAGATTTCCCTTTTGTTCTTCTTCAGCAACATGTCCATGTACGTCACACCAAGAAAAACACGCTACGCTCCACCGCCAAGCTTTCCGAATTCTTTTTTGCCAAGAATTTCCACATAGAAGCTCGTAGATCTAACTAAGTTTAAGCTGCAGATGAACCTCAACTTCTGAAGATCAGAGTGCATACAAAGTATAAAGCTTCAGATGAAAGTAGCATTAATATTAAAAATCATTCTGTCCAACATTGGTATAAATCATTGAACTTCTGAATAATAGACTACATAGGAAAAAAAACACAAATTAAGTCAACATAAACATAAAACCGTGAAATACACTACCATCTGATATACATACCACAGGGCTTGTGTAGGTACATAGGAAGGTATGTGCAGCTCACCTTCTTGCTGCTAAATGTAAATTTCTCCAACTTTCTAGCAGTCTGCACGCATGACCTGACAGTCCAAGAATGAGCGGGAAGTCGTTCTATTATTTCTCTATCTCCAAGCTTTTGTAGTTCTGTTTATCCATGATTTCCAGGAGAAGTTTCCCGACCTAATCAACATCATCAAGATGTGATTCTGCTGCAATGTGTCACCAGAAACCAAAGAGTAGGCGGAGCAAGGAAGAATACATAAGCATGATCTTCCGTTCACACAATACATCTAAAATATGTAGCAAATAATTGCATCAGACATACTGCAGACATCGTCTTATGTCATTGTTAGGGCCTACTAAGTCCGATACAGAAGAATAAAAAAGATCAAAATATATAACAATCTATTGACCATATGCTGTAATTTATAGAGAAATAGATGGTACCTTTTATGTAATTACCGGTGCCTAGCTCGATCACCTGGGCTTGTGCAATATCCGTTTATCTGATGCCGCACTCCACAAAGGATTTGATCTGCTTTGTCTGCATTATCCATGATTAAAGGGAGGGAGATCGTCAGGACCTGATGGTGTAAAGAATCAAGGAGAGGGAGGGAGAGCGTCAGGACCTGATGGTGTAAAGAATCAAGGAACCTCCTGCTACTGGCAAAACATATATACATCTTGCTATGTGTGGATCTTCATATATGCTAGATCGCGCCAGTCATTCATCCAAGGGGAATCGCCGGCCATTATGATGGGTATACGTACGTAGCATCTTGCTCTCCGTGGATCATCATGTCCGCTGGATCGTGTTGGTCGCCCAGCACTGCAGCTAGCCATGTATGGAAAGAGCGGCTCCAGCAAGATCATGTATTGATGATCTCCATCTAAATATGAGAAGATTCCATGATGGTGTAGTCATGTAGGGGAGGAGAGGATCACCATGCTGATGAGGACATCAATACCATTGTTACACCCACAGTCCCTGCTGCTATACACACCGGACTGATTACTAGAGCTCGCGCACGCCAATTGAATTATCAGATACTTTCGTTTCTTGGTAACGATTCTAATGTTCATGAGAATATGATGCTGCCTAAATTGGATACATTTGTTTTGCTTACAAATGAAGGGCCTAGCTTGGACAAGAAAGATGAACCTTGAAGCAAGTTCAAGCATGGAGATGATGGCATGCGCAAGGGGAATAAGAACGGAGTTACAAGTGATGATTCCAGGACTCTGAAGCCACCATAATGAATGCATGAAGCATGGAACGAAATATACAAGATGCCACTTCATAAATTTCGTCCAGAGACTATTTTAGGTGCTGCGTCATCTTATTATTGGGCCAGGCCCATGTATTTTCGAAGTACTTAAGTATAGGCTGTTTTTAGAGTCCGTATGTGTGGGGAAACAAGAGTTAGGGTTGGTTTCGGACCCCTCCACCAAGGGCCACGAAATTCCCCCCCTCTCTCCTCCATATATACAGCCCTTAGGGCATCATTTAGGCTTTGGGTTTTGTTTAGATTAAAAGTTCGCCATAACTGCAACTTCGTGTACTTCGTTTGTGTCCAACGACCAGACCAAGACGTCACAGAACCCCACCTTGATCAATAAATCTTTCATCTTATATTCGCAATATCCAGATTGCAATCTCAGTTTCTTGCTTGTTCTTCGTTTGCTCGCAGGAAACAGACCCTCGTGGTCAGGTTGATCGTGCTCCGGCGTGGTCAATAACCCTTGGAAGTTGGTTTAGCGATTGCTAAGGCGCGACGTCTCGCATGTTCGTAGTCGGATCGTCAAGGTCGACTCCCACAGAAACGATAGCCACCATCTCATCGAAACATCGGGACACCTTTGCCTCTATCAAGTGGTATCAGATTTTCAGGTTGCTCGGTGAGATTTTACAGTTTTTCGTAGATTAGATCGAGTCTGTTCTTCATACCTACAATCCACGAAAAAGCCAAAAAAAATTAGGGTGAGTTCGTCCTATCCGAACCAATCTGAGCCTTTGCATAATCTTTTCTGTATTTTCTTTGTTGAATTTGCGGTTGCATCGTCGTGTCAAGTTGCTGGTCTTAGCGTCTAGTCCTTTAGAGTTTCGAGTTCTGTTCACAGGTTGTCACGCCGCCGCCGCACCATCGTCATCATCATTACCATATACCACCACCCCACCATATACATCGCCGCTGCCATATACAACCACCAATCCGAGTCCACATATACCATCGCCATATACCACCACCAATCCGAGTCCAGATATACCATCGCCATATACCACCACCAATCCGAGTCCAGATATACCACCACAGTCCGAGTTCCACCAGATTCATCTCCGCCACCAGTCCTAGTCCGTGTCCAGTATTTGTTGCTTTGTTATCGAGTTCTAGATCACGCCATACTCCGAGTCGTGAGAGAATAGGACTCCTGAGATTCCTTGCTACCCGCAGAAGAAAAATAGTTCCAAACTAAAAAAATTTCTGGCTAGGCAGTTTTTAGACCATTTGTAGACTTTTTTCAAAAAAAATTTGTTGCAGAGCAAAAAAAAGTGAAAAAAATCAGAACTGTTGGTGCTGCTGTTGATACTTCTGTGGCTCCTGCTGCTGATGCGGAGGAGGATGATTTTGCCGGCGATTACGAGGATGAGGTTGATCAAAATCAGAACTACATGCCACCGCCAACACAGCAACCACCAGGTCGTCCACATGCAAATAATGGCAATGGTAGGGCTCACCCTCAGGTACGAGATCATGACCATCTCCCTAAACTAAAATTGAATATTCCACCATTTGAGGGTAGATATGTTCCTGATATATATCTTACTTGGGAGTTAGAAACTGAACAACGATTTACATGTTTACAATATCCTGAGGAGAGACGTGTTCTTGCTGCTGTTTGTGCATTCACTAGTTTTGCATGTGTTTGGTGGTCTGAACATTGTAGATTATATCCTATTCCTGCTACTTGGGCTGCTTTGAAAACTGCTATGCGTACTCATTGGGTTCCACCATATTATCAACGTGAATTACTTCAAAAATTGCAGCGTTTAAGATAAGGAAAAAATTCTGTAGAAGAATATTATCAGGAATTACAAACTGGCATGATTAGATGTGGTATTGTTGAGGAGAATGAAGCTATGCTTGCACGTTTTATGGGTGGATTAAATAGAAAGATTCAGCCCATCCTAGAGTATAAGGAGTATAATAATATCACTCGTTTATTCCATCTTGCTTGTAAAGCTGAACGTGAAGTGCAGGATGGACAGGCATTGGCGCGAACTAACTTTTCTGCAGGTCGATCTTCATCATGGACACCACGTGCATCCTCTACTTCCACTCCACCAGCACCTCCATCAGGTGCCACCTCCAGCCGTGATACAAGAAAGCAGGCACAACCACCACTATCTGCCAAGAGCACACCTGTTGGACCTGCGCAGAGCTCTTCTTCTTCCATGGCATCAACATGGCACACAAGTGATATTATTTGTCGTCGTTGTAAGGGAAGAGGACATTTTGCGAGAGAATGCCAATCTCAGCGTGTGATGATTGCTACTGAGGATGGTGGGTATGAGTCCGCTAGTGACTATGATGAGGAGACTTTGGCTCTTATTACACATGAAGAACACGGTGGAGATGATTCTGATCATGAGACGCAATACATGGCTGCTGAAGATGCTGACAAGTATGAATGTTTAGTTGCTCAACGTGTTTTGAGTGTGCAGGTTACACAAGCTGAGCAAAATCAGAGGCATAATTTGTTCCATACAAAGGGAGTTGTGAAGGAACGTTCTGTTCGCGTCATCATAGATGGAGGGAGCTGCAATAACTTGGCTAGCATGGAGATGGTGGAGAAGCTATCTCTCACCACAATACCACATCCACATCCTTACTACATCCAATGGTTCAACAACAGCGGCAAGGTTAAGGTAACACGTACTGTTCGTGTGCATTTTAGTATCTCTACATATGCTGATTATGTTGATTGTGATGTGGTACCTATGCAAGCATGTTCCTTATTACTTGGTAGACCATGGAAATTTGATAAAAATTCTGTACACCATGGTAGAAACAATCAGTATACTCTTGTTCATAAGGATAAAAATATTACTTTGCTTCCTATGACTCCTGATTCCATTTTGAAAGATGATATTAACAGAGCTAATAAAGCAAAACAGGAGAAAAATAAGAGTGAAAATCAGATTGTGGCAAAAGAATTTGAGCAACAAATGCAGCCTAATAATAATAAACAATCTAGTGTTGCTTCTGAAATTAAATTGAAAAGTGCATGTTTACTTGCCACCAAATCTGATATTGATGATCTAGATTTTAGCAAATCTGTTTGCTATGCTTTTGTGTGCAAAGAGGCATTATTTTCATTCAAGGACGTGCCTTCCTCTTTGCCTCCTTCTGTCACTAACATTTTACAGGAGTTCGCTGACGTCTTTCCACAAGACGTGCCACCGGGATTACCACCTATTCGAGGGATTGAGCATCAAATTGACTTAATTACCGGTGCATCATTACCCAACCGCGCACCATACCGTACCAATCCAGAGGAGACGAAGGAGATTATGCGTCAAGTACAAGAACTGCTCGACAAAGGTTATATACGCGAATCCCTTAGTCCTTGTGCTGTTCCTATCATTTTAGTGCCGAAAAAGGATGGTACGTCGCGTATGTGCGTTGATTGTAGAGGCATTAATAATATTACTATTCATTATCGTCATCCTATTCCTAGGCTAGATGATATGCTTGATGAATTGAGTGGCTCTACAATATTCTCCAAATTTGATTTGCGTAGTGGATACCATCAAATTCGTATGAAATTGGGAGATGAATGGAAAACAACATTTAAAACTAAGTTTGGATTATATGAGTGGTTAGTCATGCCTTTTGGGTTAACTAATGCACCTAGTACTTTCATGAGGTTAATGAACGAAGTTTTATGTGCTTTCATTGGACGATTTGTGGTAGTTTACTTTGATGACATATTGATTTATAGCAAATCTTTGGAGGAACATTTGGAATATTTACGTGCTGTTTTTATTGCTCTACGTGATGCACGTTTGTTTGGTAACCTTGGAAAGTGCACCTTTTGCACCGACCGAGTATCTTTTCTTGGCTATGTTGTTACTCCACAGGGAATTGAAGTTGATAAAGCCAAGATTGAAGCTATTGAGAGTTGGCCGCAGCCCAAAACGATCACACAAGTGAGGAGTTTCCTTGGCCTCGCTGGTTTCTATAGGCGTTTTGTGAGAGATTTCAGCACCATTGCTGCACCTCTCAACGAGCTTACAAAGAAGGATGTGCCTTTTGTTTGGGGTACCGCACAGGAAGAAGCCTTCACGGTATTGAAAGATAAGTTGACACATGCTCCTTTACTCCAACTTCCTAATTTCAATAAGACTTTTGAGCTTGAATGTGATGCTAGTGGAATTGGATTAGGAGGTGTGTTATTACAAGATGGAAAACATGTTGTGTTTGCACCTGGAGATCTTCTTTGGTTACATTTGCGTAACGATAGATTTCCTAATTTGCGCAAATCAAAGCTAATGCCACGTGCTGATGGTCCTTTTAAGGTGTTAGAGAAAATAAATGATAATGCATATAAACTTGAGCTGCCTGCAGATTTTGGGGTTAGTCCCACTTTTAACATTGCAGATTTGAAGCCTTATTTGGGTGAGGATGATGAACTTTCGTCGAGGACGACTTCATTTCAAGAAGGGGAGGATGATGAGGACATCAATACCATTGTTACACCCACAGCCCCTGCTGCTATACACACTGGACCGATTACTAGAGCTCGCGCACGCCAATTGAATTATCAGGTACTTTCGTTTCTTGGTAACGATTCTAATGTTCATGATAATATGATTCTGCCTAAATTGGATACATTTGTTTTGCTTACAAATGAAGGGCCTAGCTTGGACAAGAAAGATGAACCTTGGAGCAAGTTCAAGCATGGAGATGATGGCATGTGCAAGGGGAACAAGAACGGAGTTACAAGTGATGATTCCAGGACTCTGAAGCCACCATAATGAGTGCATGAAGCATGGGACGAAATATACAAGATGCCACTTCATAAATTTCGTCCAGAGGCTATTTTAGGTGCTGCGTCACCTTATTATTGGGCCAGGCCCATGTATTTTCGAAGTACTTAAGTATATGCTGTTTTTAGAGTCCGTATATGTGGGGAAACAAGAGTTAGGGTTGGTTTCGGACCCCTCCACCAAGGGCCACGAAATTCCCCCTCTCTCCTCCATATATACAGCCCTTAGGGCATCGTTTAGGCTTTGGGTTTTGTTTAGATTAAAAGTTCACCATAGCTGCAACTTCGCGTATTTCGTTTGTGTCCAACGACCAGACCAAGACGTCACAGAACCCCACCTTGATCAATAAAGCTTTCACCTTATATTCGCAATATCCAGATTGCAATCTCAGTTTCTTGCTTGTTCTTTGTTTGCTCGCAGGAAATAGACCCTCATGGTCAGGTTGATCGTGCTCCGGCGTGGTCAATAACCCTCGGAAGTTGGTTTAGCGATTGCTAAGGCGCGACGTCTCGCACGTTTGTAGTCGAATCGTCAAGGTCGACTCCCACAGAAAATGATAGCCACCATCTCATAGAAACATCGGGACACCTTTGCCTCTATCAATGCTCCATGAGAAGGATCGAGGTCATCTACAGGCAGATGCGGCGGCGGCGTGAGGACTCAGGATGGGAAACTTTTTTTAGGTAAAGAAAGCTACGGGGGATTGAGAAGACTTATGGGAAACCTTTTTTATGGGGAATAGATCAATAGAAGGCTGAGGGAAAATTAGTAAATGGCATAGGTGGGTAATTCTATCAACTCTAATCTACCGGTTGTGGTTATTTAGCCTGATAAATTAAAGGTCAAATGTTTCTAATTTTTGTGTGATTAATAGAAGGCCCAGGGAAAATTAGTAAATGGCATAGGTGGGTAATTCTATCAACTCTAATCTACCGGTTGTGGTTATTTGGCCTGACTAGTAAGCGTGCACGTGCAGCGCACGTATCATCATGTGAAAACAATCAGCATTCATCTTAGAAAAAAATAGATCAATAAAATAAACAAAATATAATGGTGTACCAACAAAATATAATGATGATCAGAATAATGAAAATAAAGCTAGGGATATTCAGAAATGTAAAGTATTGTTCATGGACAGGGATGCTCTCTGAACCTACACATTAGACTTGCATCCTTTATAGTAGTAAGATCAAAAAATAGCTAGGCATTGGTGATCATGAATTTACCTTCTAACCAAGTTATTTGCTTCATTATCTGGACTCTTTTTTTAGCGAGAAAACATCCGATCTATTCATCTTCAATCATGACAGTACAACAAACATCAGAAATAATAAAATTTACATCCACCTAGCGACAACTACAAGCACTGAAGCGAGCGGAAGGCACGCCGCTGTCATCGCCCCTCCCTAACCGGAGCTGGGCAAAACTTGTTGTAGTAGACAGTCGAGTAGTCGTCGTACTAAGCCCCCATAGGACCATCGCAGCAGAACAGCAACCACCGCCGATAAAGAGTTACGTAGATCAGAAGGATCCAACCTGAAGACACGAACGTAGACGAACGACAAACAGATCCAAGGAAATCCACCACAAGCAGATCCACCGGAGACACACCTCCACACGCCCACCGACGGTGCTAGGTGCACCACCGGGACGGGGGCTAGGCGGGGAGAACCTTATTCCATATTCAGGGAGCCGCCGCCGTCTCGCCTTCCTAAACAAGACACAAACCCTAACAAAACTCGAAAACACATCTAAAAATGGAGCCCCCCACAGGCAAGGGCCGGGATCCACTGCACCACTGACCATGCCCCCATGGCCCTATTCTCCTGACTTCACTCCTAAAAATTTCACGTGCCTAAATGACTATTAAGCCATGAGACACTACTTCAATCATGAATTTAATGCCTATAAGTTCAACAATCCAATGATACATTTTAAGGGCGAATGAATGAGAAATGCTAAATGATAAACTTGTTGTGTAAAAGCAAATAAAACTGTGGTAAAATTCTTGGTGCTTAATTCTGTTTGGTTGTTTTTCTTTTTGTATCCTCCTCAGCTAGAACTACCATCTGCTTGGTGTAGAGTGAGCCTATGTTGGCGGTTTACAAAAAAATGGATGGAAGACACAACCAACTAATCTAGCTATCTACTGTATGTTCACTGATAATACTCCCCAACACTTGTCACCTTGCTAATCTTAAGATTATTTTCCCTCAAATACCCTATTAACTCTACTCCATGTTAGAATTCACAGTCGTGCTTATGATATTGGTCAAGCATTTTATGGTTTAACTTTACCAAATCAGTATAAGATCTGCACTTCATGCTTTTGTAGGCGTAGTAGATGAACAGTACATCACTACAATAGCCGATAGTAGTATCTGATTCATGGAGCACGGCCGCAATGTTCAGAAAAGACATTTTAATGGGCAGGGCAACATCAATAGAAGGAAGAATACGTATGCCCATGAGTAGTGGATGATACACCTCTATTCTAAAAAGTGAAGTTACCAATATGGAGAAAAGTAATAAAGCTTCATTAACTTTCAAGTAGTAGGTCACTTCTACAACCATTTGCAACTGTGAGCCTGAAGCGTGTGACCCTGAATTGTGTTTTTTGTCAAACCTGCTCTCTTTTAGTTCATAGTAAACTTGATATATTCATCTGTAAACTTGTATACTACAATCCTAACTGTTCTAGACATATTTCAATTTAATTTCCCTGGTTTCATACTGGATGTACTTTTTCCAGTAAATTAACTTTCTTGCTCTGAATTACTCAGCAGACTGTCCGTATATGGCAAGGTAATGCCGATGGGCGCTACGGTTGCAGGCACACAGTAAAAGATCATGGCAAAGTAATAAAGCCAGAACACATGTTTTTTTAAATTAATTTTCAAACATAACAGCTTGCTACTTCAAGGCTACTCGTGGCTTGGCTGTTCGGCGTACCTCAGGTGGAGCACAGGCAGTCGGCGCTCCGGCAAAGTTAGTAGATCGTTTTTCCGGCGAAATTGGTAGAACGGCGAGACTGGATGCGTCCTTAGAGGGGCTTGATGCCGTCTTTTATGTATCAGACCATCTCACAATAGTATCCTGGACAGAGAGGAATAAGCATTTACTTTTTAGTTTGTGGGCTACAGTCTTGGAGGTAAATAAGAATATTTAGAGTATAAATTGTGTGACGCCCTCGATTCAATCGTACACTAATCATACACGCAACTGTGTATGATCAAGATCAAGGACTCACGGGAAGATATCACAACACAACTCTAGCCACAAATTAAAATAATACAAGCTTTATATTACAAGCCAGGGGCCTCGAGGGCTCGAATACATAAGTTCGAATACACAAGAGTCAGCGGAAGCAACAATATCTGAGTACATACATGAGTTAGACAAGTTTGCCTTAAGAAGGCTAGCACAAAAGCATCAACGATCGAAAAGGCAAGGCCTCCTGCCTGGGAGCCTCCTAACTACTCCTAGTCGTCTGCAATCTTCACGTAGTAGTAGGCATCCTCCGGGTAGTAGTAGTCATCAGTGGCGTCGTCTGACTCCTGGGATCCGTCATCTGGTCGCAACAATCGGGTATGGGGAAAAAGAAGTAGCAAAGCAACCATGAGTACTCATCCAAAGTACTCGCAAGACTTACATCAGATCTAAACTAAGTATGCATCTGTATCAAAGGAATGGGTTGTATCTGTGGACTAAACTGCAGAATGCCAGAAGGGAAGGGGAAAGCCTAGCCTATCGAAGACTAGCATCTTCTGGAAACCACCATCTTGCAGCAACAGGAGGGAGTAGAGTAGCATAAAGTAAAGTAGTAGAAGTGTTATCAACCTCGGCCAGAGATCCTTTCTCGACTCCCTGCGAGAAAGCAATCCCAGAGCCATACTATCCAGTTATCATCACAATCCAATTCTCATCAGCATCCAGTTCTCATCACAAGTATCCAGTTCTAGTTGTATCGATCGGGATACAACTCCAAGTGTCCGTTACCGTAGGACAGGCTATCGATAGATGTTTTCTTCCCTGCAGGGGTGCACCAACTTACCCACCATGCTCGATTAACTCCGGCCGGACACACTTTCCTGGGTCATGCCCGGCCTCGGCCAAACAATACGCCGCAACCTGACCTAGGCTTAATAGAGAGGCCAGCACGCCGGACTAAACCTATGCCCCCAGGGGTCATGGGCCATCTCCCCGGGAACTCCTGCACGTTGCGAACGCGACCGGTGAGCAGACCTAGCTACCTCCTTCAACAAGGTAGGTGCTTTCCAGTCCAACCCGGTGCGCGCCGCTCAGTCGCTGACATCTATTAAGCTTCGGCTGATGTATAGGACGCAGAACGCCCATACTATGTCCACGTGATGGTTAGTGCTATCAGGCCAGAGGCCCCTCGGATCAAATATCCAAATCGTAGTGGATTAGGAACGCACGGTAACGAGCAGAGACTCATGATCGATGTGACCCCGTCGCCCCGTCTCGAGTACTTGCGGCAAGGGCTAAGAATGCCCGGCCACGCCTTGTAAGTATCTCGCGGGCACCTCCCAGGTCAACCCGACTCCACATCACTCGCAATTAAGCTCGCGCGGGCACCCCTCAAGGTCGACCCGTCTTTAGTAACATGGCTCAGTGTAAAGTCATAGTAACCATAGTAACTGTGTGTCTAACACCAAGGGGAAAACCCGAGGAATCACCCCCGGTGAATCCCACTCGATGTTATCATCAAGGTGAACGTAAGAGGACCCACCCTCGAGGTTCACACTTGAGGGGTTGCACGACAGAGCGGTAACAGAAGTGGTTAAGGAGGAAATCACCCTCGATGACCTCAACCGTATAGCTACACTACAGAGATCTCATCAGGAGTGATGTATGAGGTTCACCCTCGGCACTCGATTGTAACTCCGTAGTGTCGTACAACTAGGGGGGTGATGTGCGGTGTCGGGGCCTGGACGTTGATCACGTTGATCGAGTCATCGAACATAAAGAGAGGCAACTGGGACAAGGTGGGGGGTCACTGATGGATCACTAACCAACCTATACTAAGCAATTTAGGATAAGCAGGTAAGGTATGAAAGTAGGTAACAGCAACAGGCTATGCATCAGAGTAGGATCATACAGAAAGCAGTAGCAGTTCTAATGCAAGCATGAGAGGGAAAGAAATGGGCAATATTGGAATGCTCAAGGGGGGTTTGCTTGCCTGGTTGCTCTGGCAAGAGAGAGGGGTCGTCAACTCCGTAGTCGTACTAGGTAGCAGCGGCGTCGGTCTCGGTGTCTAGCGAGAGAAGAGGGGGAAGAAACAATAAATATAATGCAAACAAAAGCATGACGATGCATGACATGACAAAGCGTGAAGCTAGGTGTTCCCTAACGCGGTATGAGGTGATACCGGCGAAGGGGGAAAACATACGGGAAAGTATTCCCAGTGTTTCGCGTTTTCGGACAAATGAACTAGAGGAGGAAAGTTGCGAGTTCGATAGGTTAGCGATGCGTGGCGGACGAGCGGGCTGCGTATCCGGGTTTGTCTCGTCCTTCTGAGCAACTTTCATGTACAAAGTTTTTCCATCCAAGCTACGGTTTATTTAATATGTTTTTCTAAAGTTTTTATTAATTTCTGGAATTTAATTATTTATTTCAACATTATCCAGAATAGTAAAAGATGACGTCAGCATGACATCATGCTGACGTCGGCAGTCAACTGTGCAGTTGACTGGGTCAACTACATGTGGGTCCCGCATGTCATACACTGATTAGTTTAATTAGGGTTTAGCTAATTAATTACTATTTAATTAAATTAACTAATTAATTAGATTCATTTAACAATATTAATTAACTTAATTAATTTACTAATTAATTAATTAATTAATTATTTTTTATTAATTCATTATTATTTTTTAAACGTTCTGGGGGGGGGGGGGTAGTGCCCCACATGTCATCTCCCCAAGGGCCAAACGGGGCGGGCTACCGGGCGCGGGTAGGAGCACCCGCCGTGCGCTGCGGCTAGCAGAACCCGGGGGAAAGGGGGGGGGGCGGGCGCTGGGGTCTGGTGCCAGCGGGTGTGGCCGCGGCCGCTGCTGGTCTAGCAGCAGCAAGGTCCAGCGAGCGGAGCGAGCAGGGGCTGCCGGGGAGGCGCGGTCGGCGCGGCACCGCAGGGCACGGGGTAGGCATGGCTGGTGCAGGGCGACGGGCGACCGGGGGCCGACGGGGCGCTAGCGCGGCATGGGCGGAGGCCGAACGGCGGCGGTGTGGAGTTGGCCGGCGACAGAGAACGAGGGGGAGAGAGGGAGGGAGGCCGGAGCCTCACCGGTGTTCGTAGGGGAAAAGGCAGCGGCTCGAGCTCGAGGAGGAGGACGGGGACGACGGGCTGTCGAGGAGGCAGACGAACGACGAGCTCCGAGCGGCGACGTCGGAGGTGATGGTGGCGGCGGCGGACGGTGTTGAGGCAGCGAGGGGCGAGCGCGCGCCGCCAGGCGCCGGCCGGGCGCGGAGCAGCCGTAGCTCTGGCGACAAGGGCATGTTGCAGGGGCGGTGGCCGGTGGTGATGCTTGCGGGCCAGCACGGGGGAGCTAGAGGTGACGGCGCGGGGTGGGGGGGGGGACTCTGGCATGACGGAGGTGGCGCGGGAGATCGAGAGGGAGTGGGATTGGGGAGCGAGAGAGAGAGGCTGCGAGAGGGGGGCGCCAGGGGCGCGATCCAGATGTGGATCGGGGGGAGTGGGGATCGAGGGGGATAGGGCTAGGGTTCGGTGGGGGTTGGCCAAATAGGCCAGCGGGCGTGCGGGAGTGGGTCGGCCTGGCCGGCAAAGGCCAGTTGGGCCACGAGGCCCACGAGGGAAGGGGGGTTTCTGTTTTTATTTTAACTTTAACCTTTATGTTTTCTTTTACTATTTTATTTTATGTTAGTGCACTAAAACACTTTACAAAGAGTTGGTTCACCACCAAAATTAAGAAGTGAATATTTGTCACATGATCAACATTTTAGTTTCCATGTTTGTGAACTTTGAATTTTGGACTTAAATTTGAATTAAGATTTGAATCAAGCGAGGATTAGCAACAGTAAAGTGATGATGTGGCATCAATAGCAGGGGACTACTGTAGCTTAATTATCCGGGTGTCACAAATTGTATGAAAGACAACAGTGCTACTGATTGCATCACTTATCCGAACAAAACAAACCATAGATATTTGGCGTGAAAACATTTACCTTTTAGAATAAGATGTTTCCAATACAACCACAGCCGCAGAGATTTTGTGGCAGGAATGTAAATTGACTGTTTGAAGCAAGTTTATACTTCAGATGATAATGAAACTTAAACATACATGAATGCCTACGAAACAGTTCATCACTCCTCTTCTAACCCATTCAGACAAGCTATAATAAATCATACTGTATTATAGCAACAATGGCAATGGAGGACATGAAATCGTCCATATCCAGGGGCTAATCTAGATGGCAGAGAGAAGCAAGAGGAAGGGAGGGAAAGGAAGAGATGAGGAATAAGGCGAGTTACCTAGCCCGTCGGTTGCAGGCAAGGAGTCAGCAGGGTGACGCAGAGGGGCTAGTCCGTAGCAGGCAGAGGAAGGGCGGCGGCACCACATGAAACTTCAATAGAAGTTGATGTTCTTCTCATAGACCCAAGAGTATTTTACTTGTTCAAAGTACAAAGGAAAATGAGAGAAACAAGTAACCAATTAAGCATCAGAGTGAATTTGTACATAGTTCTTTCATTTTGTAAAGCATCGACACTGGGACTCTGTATAAAAGATGTATATTGCAAAGATCAAAAGATTAATCTCGTACTTCCTTCTCTCAAACCATTGCATATATGAAAGAAATGACTTGACAGAACTCAACCTTAATGCTGTCAGAAATAGGTGAAGGAATCATTAATTGGACACATAAGCCCGTTGTGCCCCGCCGTCGCACACTCCTAAGACATCATGGCTGGACGGCACTAAAGCGCATGGAGACCAGCAAGTCACGGCGGACGCCATTGAGGGCGCTGACATTGTAGATGGCTGATGGCCTAAGTACCATGGGCAACAAAAATCAGGAAAAATTAGGAAACAACGAACCATTTTTTGCCTGAACAGTTTGTTGCCCAGTAATGCTTACCCTGTAGTATTGCGCCATCCAATCCAATCCCCAACGATCAACAACTCGCAACCAAACCCAGACAACGACGCAATCCGCGGCTATTGGAATCGAACGCTGAATCCATACAATGGTCCTGGTACATAGAAGCGAGAGGGGCGCATGGGCGAACTCACAAACCTGGTACATGGACTTGGGAAGTTGTAGATGGTGTCGTTGTTGCCGCGGATGATGCTGACGACCGAAGATTCGGTCACCCAGTGGGCCGGCACCACCTGGATGGCGCACGGCACCTCTGTGCCGGCGACGGTCGCTGGCTGTCACAACCTGAAGAAGCGCCGTGCCGGTATCGTCTCATTCGCGGCGAACGCCGTGGAGAGCGCCGATGTTACTATAGTGTCGCAGGATGCGTCCTTCTCGATCTGGGCTAGAGAAAAAAGGGTGGGCGGAATCGATCCACGAATCACGGTTTTGCAGGTGGGGCCGCGTGGATCCTGGGGAGGCGGAGCACTTGGACGATTGGCAGACCACGGGCGGTGGCAGAACATTTGATCTGACGCATTCATCTGAATGGCAGACCATAGACCTAATATTGACGGTAGGATGTGTTTAAGTTAAGTTAATCGAAAGGTTGTGGTTATCCCCTGTACAGTTTGTTGTGTGACTTTGACAGAATTTAAGTTTGCTCTTTTAATACTAGTTTAGATTTAGACAAATTAAAGGTCAGATGTTTCTAATTTTTGTGTCATTTTCTAGACTATTTCTCTAATTTCTAGTTTGCTCATTAATTACTTTTTTATATATAATAGATGAGCATACGGTATACTTTACGAGGAAACAACCTCAAGTCCACAGTATCAATTCTATTGGAAAAATTCCAACAATTACTATTGGAGGTTTTGAATTCCTCTTCCTGCTGTCAATAAGAAATATGATATTCTTATTGTCGGGGATGTGCATATCCCCGTTGAGGTAACCTAGTGTTATTCAAAATTTTCTCCGGTTTCATGCGATTCGGAATGAGTTTGTTAACAAGACTTGATCAACCTTATTAGTGGATTCCTTTTGATGAGTATGAGATGGATGAAGTTAGAAAGCACAACTCTTTGTACCCTCTTTTTACTTTTTGTTATTTAGATTAAATAAAGAAAAAAAAATAGTATTTTCTGTCCGTTTTCTGAATTATCCTTGCAATAAAAGAATACCCCAAGAATAAAAGTTCTCCAAATGTCCCAAAAAATATTATTTTTTTGTAGAATATTTAAAAATTATTGGCACTGAGAACACAGCAGAGGGGCAACCACTTGGCCACGAGGGTGCATGGTGCGCCCCCCTGCCTCATGCCCCCTCCAGTTATTCTTGCACCCACATACTTTGTCTTCCTCCAGAAAAAATTACCCACCAGCTCAAACTCGAGTTCTAGCTCATCTTGCTGCCATTTTCGATCTCCTTGCTCAAAGCTCCATTCACAAAACTGCTTTGGGGGATTGTTCTTCGGTATGTGACTCCTCCAATCGTCCAATTAGTTTTTGTTCTAGTTCTTTACTTATTGCAAATTTTTGCTGCTTAGGTGACCCTGTTCTTGAGCTTGCATGTCAAATTTATGTGGTCAAAAGTAGTTTTAATGCATGATATGGCCTCTAGGCACTTGTAGGAGTAATTGCTATCAATTTTGTTGAGTTTGGTTCACTTTTATTTTGAGTCACTAAAAATTTCAGAAATTTTTCAAAGGAAGAAATATGTTTAGGGAAATGTACCAAGGTGGTTCCTCGAGGAAGCAAAGACCCAGGCCCGCAATACGTGAGCCGGGCTATGAACTACCAAGAGAAGCTCAAGTGCGGCCTTATGAATGGCCGTCAGAAGATTTTATGGTCCAAGCAGGAATTAAGGAGGAATTTCACGTGTATGTGCGTAATGCTGAACTTGAGGGCTTCGTGTCAGATAAGTGCCCCCAATATTATCACCTAACTGATTCCTTTGTGAGAAGGTTTCAATTTACATCATCACGCAACTCTCACACTGTCCTATTTGATCTGTATGATAAATCTTATACCATGGACTTAGAAGATTTTAATACTACATGTAAACTCCCGCAGTGGGGTAACGTTAGTGAACCTCGCAAGTCTGAATATAAAGACTTTCTTGCTAGTATTACTGTGGGGGAATCTAGGGAGATCACACAAGCTACCATAGGGAGCATTCATTTTCCTTCCATACATTGTTTTGCTCTCTTCGTGGGTAGGTGCATTAACGGTAAGATGAGGCTTTCCACATGTGCGTTCTAGATCTTAGTGTCCTCAAGAGTGCGGTATTAGGTGATAGACAATATAATTTGGGGGCTATTGTTGCACGTAGGTTGCATCTTAACGGTTTAAGTGGAGATTTTTTTGGTGAAATTTATGCGACTTGTGTAGCTAACTAGCTTGATATACCCATAATTGAAAATGATATTGAGTTACCTCCTGCTTACACTACAAAAAAAATACACTTCCATGATGATGATACGTGTTTGTCACAGTAGGTCACGTTTTCTGTCATGCATGTACATCGATGAGAAACTTATGACAGAATCAAGATAGTCATACATGTGCTGTCGTAGAAGTGTTCCATGACATTACCAAAATTATCATCACGGAAGTGTCCACTTCCATGATGATAAATCGCGTGTCACAGAAGTCCTTTCGTCAAGAGTGACCGACACGTGGCATCCACCGTAACGGAACGCCGTTAAGCTATCGGGTCCGGTTTTGGATCCGATAACCCATTAACAGCCCCGACCAATGGGGATTTTCCACGTGTAAAATCATCATTGGCTGGAGGAAACACGTGTCGGCTCATCGTTGGGACAGATGTCATCCACTCATTGGACCCAAAGCTCCTATGATACGTCGACACGTGGCACGACCCAACAGAGGCCCATTCCTATGAAAAGGCTGACCCGTTTGACTTGGTCAAAAGGTGGCGTGCCGGCCCACGGCAAGCTTGTTAACGGCATGTTCGCATATAGCCCATTTACAGCCCGCTAACCCAGGGCTCGTTTATGGCCTATCTAAATTAGGCCCAGTAGCGTCATCTGGGCCGTCCAATATAATTCCAGCCCGTTTTAACTTCCGGCCCATGTATGGCCCATAACGTCTTTTGGCCCATATGAGGCCCTTAGTAACCCTCGGCCCATTAACGGCCTGTGGTAAAACTGACCCATAATGAACAGTGTATCACTTTATACCCATTAACGGCCCATTATTCCGTTGGGCCGTTTCCATCCCATGTTATCTTTCGGCCTTCTCAGGGCCCATTTATTCTTGGGCTCATTTCCAGCATTCGTTTACTTTTGGCCCGTTACTGTCATTTTCTGCTTGTGGGCCAAATACAGCCCGTGGTTACAGTTGGCCCGTTTGTGGCCCGTTAATACGTTGGGCCGTTTTCATAGCGTCATCAAATACGGCCTATTAATGACGACCCGTTATGGTCGGCCCATGAATGGACGATTTCAACTCTAGCCCATTTACGACCATAATGTGGTCTGTTATTGGCACATGTTTGTCCAACCGATCATACGACCCGTAGAAGGCCATTGATGATACGGCACGTAGAAGGCCCGTTGTGTCTATGCCCCGTAGAAGGCCCATTGTTTCTACGTCCCTTAGAAGACCCATTGTTTCTACGGCCCGTAGGGGGCCCATGTTAACTACAGTAAATATGTAGCCCATTGTTAATGTGGCCTAGTTTTAAAAAATAGGTTATTGCGGCCACTAGCAAACCGCGGAAAAAGAACTGCACTGACTACAAGAAAACAAATAAACAAGACAATGGAAATAAATAAGCAAGCAACTTACGCTAGGCTATCATGGCTATTACACATATTACATCCACTGGGCATCAAAGTTCGCCACACGTGCAAATATAGGGAACAAAGCAGCATATAAACGCCGCAGCAAAACAAGTCCAGAACTGAAACCACTTTAGAAGAGCTCAAGAAACGATATCCTGGGTACCCATAATGCTGGCAAAATGCTTAGCAAGCTTATTAATTTTCTCTTGTTTTGGTGCTTAAATCCTCCAGCACTTGCTGTTGCACCAGAAAGTATGCATCTGAATTCTGTAGGGACTTCCTCAGTCCTTCGGCTTCCTGTCGCAAAACATCTGATGGATGTCTTTCAACTTGAAGTTGAGACTCAAGAAGCCGAACTGATTCAGGCAGCGAGTTCGAAGAGCTGGTGCCAGTAGTAGTAGCCAGTAACTCGAACACTACATCAAGATAGGACTTTGGGGTTGTCTCAGTGTCTTCAATATAGTTTTTATCAGCTTTCTTAGAGAACAACAGGGATGTCTCACTATCTTGAACCTGATTTGCATTACTTCCTTTACCATTGCATAACGGGGTACTCTTCTCCAATTTTATCCGCGTTCTAAAGGAGAAACAAACAAACACATCACATGTTTACAATGTAGTATATGAAACTCATTTTGGTAAACCAGTTCAGTGGTAAGCTGGACAGGATAACAACATGAAACAAACATATATCTATGTAGTATGGTCACTGTATGGTCTATATCATTCTATTTTATGTTGCCAAATCAAGATAGATACAATTCGAATCATATATATTTAAGACAAAGCAGCATAGACAGAATATAAGTGTGGGAAATTACACAGCAATAACAACACTTGTAATGTGCATGGCATGAGAACATAATTGTTTATTCAATTGAAACTGAAATCAACATACACTACACCACAACACTACATCCCCAACAGACAAGTCGGTAGGGAAAACAACGTCTACCAACAGACAATCGGTCGGAAAAGATTATTGCCGACCGATCTTGTCTATTGGGGAAAGTCCAGACGGGAAAGCCTTTTCCCGACCGACATATCTTTCTCGACCGACTGTTTGACGGCTATCTAAAGCATTGCTGACCGACTTTCTGTTGGCCCTGCTATGAACCTTTCCCGACCGACTGTCTGATGATAAACTTTCCCGACCGACTGTCTGACGGTAGTACATTTGCCGACCGACTATCTCTCGGCCCTACCATAAACTTTTCCCGACCAACAGTAGGACGTTGTTATCTTTTGCCGAGCAACAGTTCGATAGCATTTTGTTTAGCTGAGCAAGATATATTTAATACCCAACCATTAATTATTTGGCTTGTGCCTTGGCAAACAATATCAATCAAGTTGATTATCTCACATGTACTCTGAAAATATTAAACCATAACCAAAGAAGAATATTCTTATAGGTAAAAGTAACTAACTGAAAGGAGGAAACATTTATGTTTCAATCACCAAGACACCTAATTAGTTTACAAAATGGTAGATGCATGTCCGACGATTCATTGTTTGGTCCATTACGCAAAATACCTAGTTGACAAGACACCATATAGGTTTGCAAAATGATAACTAAAAGACACATTGTTTTTGCTCCATTACACAAAATGTCTAGTTGATGCAAACTGCTATCTTCATGGTTCCTTCCTGGTCCTCTTTTATGTCATTCCTACAAAGTATATAAGGGCCACCGGTGAGTTCATGCATTCATAGAGATAATGTCAAAAATAATAATTGTATAAAGCATCAGTGACAAAAAAAACTGGGATTTTAGTATTATAAAAACATGGCATGTTCTAATTAGAATATGTGATGTGTTAGACATAATAAAGCATCAATGCCACAACGACCCACCATATAGCATGTATCAATCTCCTCAAGCCGCAGACGAGGAAGTATATTAAATGGAAAAGGAGCATATGCATCATCTGGCCACAAGGCAACATTTTAGCATATCCAGACACACAATTACTGGGAGCAACACATCCACCAACGGACACATGAAAGTCATTTTTGAAGAAAAGACCACTAGTTTTCTTTGTTTTTCTTCTCTGGGGTGGAAAAGACCGCACTTTGCTGCACTAGACAGCAATACATTAGGCAAAATGATTACTATCTAATACGCAGCTAGGAGTTTCAATGATGAGTGCAGCATGGCCTGGGAAAAGCATTCTCAAAAACCCACGTACATCAGGAGGTTATACATACTTTCCCTATGTTAGAAATGAATTTCAAGGAGAAGAATCTATTCACAATCATTTCTAAATGCAGTACTAAGCACATGAGGACCTGTAAAATACCAAACAAAAGCATCTGAACTTACATTGCACCTGACTATTATATTCATAAAGCATCGGAGAAAAGCATCTGTACTTCAGTGCCACAAATTAGATTAAATTGATGACCATCCTCTAATCTTGTTTCCATAAACTAAACTAAAGCTATACAGAACTAATGTTCCAAAATTACAAATAAAAGATGTTGTAAGTTTATACAAGCCTAAGAGGAAAACCTCTTAACTGCACTATTCTGGAAGTTACAGAACTACTGAAGCAAATTTATAGTGAAAATAAAACTGTAAAATCTTTAGAAGCATGACTGTAAAAATATAAATGTCTAGATATATATGTATTTTATCTTGATTTCAGAACAACTGTACTAAGTATTACAAGTATTACATAACTAATGTTGCAAAATTATGGAGAAAATAAGTTTTAAGTTAATACAAGCCTAAGTGTAAAACCACTTAAGAACTAAAATAATCTACAAGCTTTACAGACTAATTTTGCAAAAATACAGAAATACAATAGTAAATCTATACAACCATGAGTGATGCTATGTCTTCATACCGAAAATCCTTAATTGATGCCATGTCTTCCTACCGAAAATCCTTCTGCTAGAATTGGAGCATTGAGACTAACAAATTAACAAACACTTACAGTGTGTTTCCCTATAGCAAGAAATAAGCAGGAGGGATAGGAACAGGGAAGGATTGGATGTGGGGAGAGAAAAAGTAAACGATACCTTGTTGTTGACCGAAAAGAGTAGCAAAGCTCCAGCCTCTAGGTCAATATCGTCCTCGTAGAAGTCATCGGCGAAGAGCTCTATTTCCGCCCACTTGCAGAGCCTGTGTATGGTGTGTCTCCACTCTCACCTGGTTCAGAGGATGAAGATTAAATATACACCTATGTTTGCAAGAATTCTACAATGCTTAACTAAAAATCTGAAACATTAGTATGATTATTTGGACTTTTTATGGAACCTGAAGCTAGTTCTCAGGGTTGTCCCTCGTCTCAAAGCACAGATATGTGGATACATTTAATATAGCCTTGTATTGACCTTCAAGCATCCTATGAAATCACAAATTACAACTCACAAGCTCTAAAGTTCACAACTCAATCACAACCAGTTCATAAAAAAGTAGCCAATTAAGGTTTGCTGCAACAGTACTGAAAGGAATACCTGTAGTACAATTTTTTTGCAATCATAGCATCAAGCTTATTCTTCTCAAGTTCTCATCCTCTCATATCCAGAAATCACATGAGCAGTAGCCAGCTACATTGCCGGCTACCCCATTAGCAGATAGAGCCCCTGTTTTTGACATTCTACTTGAGCTCGAGCTCCCAGCCCAAGCGCTTCTTGCTGGATAGAAGTATTATCCCAAGTCATGGCTGATCTGAACGGAAAATGGAAAAACAACCAAATCAATGAACGGAAGCACCGATTGGGGAGGGGTGTGAGGGGAGGGGAAGCACCAGCAGTCAACGACCAGATCCTTCTTCAAACGAACCGGCGGACGCAGATCGGAGGAAGCCCATGGCGTGGTGTGGCGGTAGTGGCGCCTGGGTGACGTGCGAGGGTGCGAGTGCTCTCTCTCGCAGGTGACCCACCTCCCCGCCCCCTTTCTTTCTCTCAGCCCCGGATCTGAGAGGGACGGCGGCGTCCGCCACCATACCTTGGCCTCTCCCTGAACTCCAGCGCACAAGCTAGGGTTAGAAGTGTTTGGGGGCTAAGCAATGGGGCTGCGGGAGGATGAAGGAAATAGGGCAGCGACCTTGCTACCGCGGTGACGGCATGCTGGAGACTGCGGGCGGTCGGTCGGCTTGCGGGCTGCCAGATATCGAGCGGTTGGCGACGGAGGGAGTGCGTGAGAGGATTTAGATTTGGGAATTTTGGATTTAGTTGTCGCACGAAGGCTGAATGAAAAAAATAGGAGGGAGGCTTGGCGCTTAGTTTTTGGCCCGCGCACACAAAGAT